>NW_017680211.1:0-835 GCF_001879085.1 Nicotiana attenuata | reverse complement strand
GTAACTAACATGACGTTTTAATTTAAATCATAGGCAAAATAGGAAAAAACTGAAGTTCAAAAAAGCGGACAAAAAGTAATTTTGGTAAAAAAAAAAAGAGGGAAAACAGAAAGGAGAATGAAGACGGGAAATAGTTCTAAAAAAAATGGGGAAAAAATTAAAAGAACGATGGTACCTAAAGAGAATGCAGATGAACATGGCTTGAAAAGATATCTGATGTTTTTGATTTTGAGCCGAAATTGGCCTCAATCGCGTGTTCTGTTAAGAACAGATGAACAAGGCCGGTTTCGACCCTTAATCGTTCATTGAAACTTGGACACGTCTGGGAGATTTTCTTTCCTTCTGTTTTCCTTTTAGATCCGAAATTGGTTAGATTTGGTGAGGAGTTGAGGAGCTGTGATGATGGATTGGGAGTCAGGGGTGAATGGGGGTTATATGGTCGAAGTTTGGGGTTGATTGGAGGTAGTTTGAGGTGGCGCCGCCACCAGAGATGGTGAGGAATTTAGTGGCAGCGCTAGGGTTAGGGTTCAGAGACGATGAAGTGAAGTGGAAAGTCTTAGGTTGTTTGGGTGGTGTTTGGACATTTTTTAAATGGAATGGGGGAAGTAATCGTGGCCGTTGGATGAGATGGGACGGAAGGCTGGGATCGATTCTAAGGGGCTGAACTCCAAACGGTGTCGTTTGGTTAAGCTGGGGTTTGGACCGGGTTAGGGGCGATTTGGGCCTGGATTCGAACGGGTCTTTTGAGGGGAAAAGCATTTGGGCTAGCTGAATTGGCCCAAAATCAACCTTTTGTTATTTTCTTTCCTTTCTTTTTCAATTTCAATTTTCCTTT
>NW_017680210.1:13834-14189 GCF_001879085.1 Nicotiana attenuata | reverse complement strand
AGGGATTGGAGCCCTAATGTTGGCAAAAGGCGACTAGGGAATGGAGGCCCTATGTCTGAAAAGGCTCAACTCAGGGATTGGAGCCCTAATGTTGGCACAAGGCGACTAGGTAATGGAGACCCTATGTCTAAAAAGGCTCAACTAAAGGATTATAGCCCTAATGTTGGCAAAAGTTGACTAGGGATTGGATGCCCTATGTCTAAAAAGCTCAACTCAGGGATTGGAGCCCTAATGTCGGCAAAAGACGACTAGGGAATGGAGGCCCTATGTCTAAAAGGCGCAACTCAGGAATTGGAGCCCTAATGTTAGCTAAAAGGTGAAAGCTCAACTCAGGGATTGGAGCCCTAATGTTGGC
>NW_017680210.1:8694-8939 GCF_001879085.1 Nicotiana attenuata | reverse complement strand
AAAAGGCGACTAGGGAATGGAGGCCCTATGTCTAAAAAGGCTCAACTCAGGGATTTGAGCCCTAATGTTGGCAAAAGTTGACTAGGGATTGGATGCCCTATGTCTAAAAAGGCTCAACTCAGGGATTGTAGCTCAAATGTAGGTAAAAGGTGACTATGGAATGGAGGCCCTATGTCTAAAAAAGCACAACTCAGGGATTGGAGCCCTAATGTTGGCAAAAGGCGACTAGGGAATGGAGGCCCTAT
>NW_017680210.1:0-1136 GCF_001879085.1 Nicotiana attenuata | reverse complement strand
AGGAGGCCCTATGTCTAAAAAATCTCAACTAGGGATTGGAGCCCTATGCTGGCGAATGACGACTAGGGAACGGTGGTCCTATGTCTCAAAATCTCAACTAGGGATTGGAGCCCTAATGTGGGCAATAGGCGACTAGGGAATGGAGGCCCTATGTCTAAAAGGCACAATTCAGGGATTGGAGCCCTAATGTTGGCAAAAGGCGACTAGGGACTGGAGGCCCTATGTCAAAAAAGGCTTAACTCAAGGATTGGAGCCCTAATGTTGGCAAAAGGCGACTAGGGAATGGAGCCCTAATGTTGGCTAAAGGGAAAAAACGCTCAACTCAGGGGTTGGAGCCCTAATGTTGGCTAAAGGGAAAACGCACAACTCAGGGGTTGGAGCCCTAATGTTGGCTAAAGGGAATAACGCTCAACTCAGGGGTTGGAGCCCTAATGTTGGCTAAAAGGAAAAACTCTCAACTCAGGGGTTGGAGCCCTAATGTTGGCTAAAGTAAAAACGCTCAACTCAGGGGTTGGAGCCCTAATGTTGGCTAAAAGGGAAACGCTCAACTCAAGGGTTGGAGCCCTAATGTTGGCTAAAAGGAAAAACGCTCAACTCAGGGATTGGAGCCCTAAGGGAAAACGCTCAACTCAGGGGTTGGAGCCCTAATGTTGGCTAAAAGGAAAAACGCTCAACTCAGGGGTTGGAGACCTAATGTTGGCTAAAAATAAAAACGCTCAACTCAGGGGTTGGAGCCCTATTGTTCGCTAAAAGGAAAACGCTCAACTCAGAAATTGGAGCCCTAATGTTGGCTAAAGGGAAAACACTCAATTTAGGGGTTGGAGCCCTAATGTTGGCTAAAAGGAAAAACGCTCAACTGAGGAATTGGAGCCCTAATGTTGGCTAAAAGGAAAAATGCTCAACTTTAGGGATTGGAGCCCTAATGTTGGCTAAAAGGAGAAACGCTCAACTCAGGGGTTGGAGCCCTAATGTTGGCTAAAAGGAAAAACTCTCAACTCAGGGGTTGGAGCCCTAATTTTGGCTAAAAGGAAAAATGCTCGACTCAGGGGTTGGAGCCCTAATGTTGGCTAAAGGGAAAACGCTCAACTCAGGGGTTGGAGCCCTAATGTTGGCTAAAAGGAAAAACGCTCAACTCA
>NW_017680209.1:0-14190 GCF_001879085.1 Nicotiana attenuata | reverse complement strand
AAATGGAGCGGACCTTTTGAGGTAGTGTTTGTGACCCCATTTGGTGCCCTCGATTTGAAGACCAAAAATGGGGGGATTTTCCGGGTTAATGGTCACAGGGTCAAGCACTACTTGGGAAAGTTTGATGATAGCCATGTGGTGGCACTTGTTCATCTCAAATGATTGGATGGTAACATGCGTCGTGCCACGACGTTAAATCAGGCGCTTCTTGGGAGGCAACCCATATGTTTTTCTTCTTGTTTTTATTTGATTTTCATTGTAGTATAGGATTGATTTTTGGGCTAACTGGTTGTGAGATGCTATAGGATTGTGTTGATGCAGTTCAGGACATAGTGGATAAAATGATCAGGTCTCTAAAGTTTCCAATGAGGCCGCACTACATTTAGTGCGGACCGCACTGAAGAAAGGGTGAAAATAACACTCTCTGAAGTTTGTCACTGCGGCCGCACTACATTTTGTGCGGTCTGCAGTGGACCACTGCGGCAGCATGACATTTTGTGCGGACCGCATTGTGTTGCCTCCTCAAGCTTGGAAATTGCTGTACAGTGCGGACCGCGGTCCATTTGTGCTATCCGCACTGGGTTGGTAAGATGGGCCCCAGGTCCTTTTCTATAAATAGGGCCTGAGGCCCTCTTGTTACACTTTTCGAACCTTTGAATCTCAGAACCTTAAAAGCACTGTTCATCCTGCCTGTTACTCGTAATTCATTGCTTGGACTTGTTAATCTTCATCCCATCTCACATCTGGTAACTTAATGTCAATTTAATTGCTTTAATTTTGTTATTTTCTTTTCCTTTTTATTTTACTTGGTTTTTATTTCTCTTCTTCCCGTATTTTCTTCAATTGATTAGGTTAGGGTAATTAATCACTTGATTAGAGTAGGCTTAGGTAGTTAAAAATAATGGGCAACTACTTAGGTACTGTTATTGGGTGTAAATTTGGGCTTAAAATCAAAATTCATGAAACCCTAACTTAGTGCCACAGCTGGGCACTCAGTGCGGACCGCGGTCGATTCTTTGCGGTCCGCGGTGCCCTTGTGCGGTCCGCAATAACATTTTGTGCGGACCGTATTGCTGAATGTTGGTTTTCTAAAGTTTGGGGACTGCGGCCGCACTACATTTTGTGCGGTCCGCAGTGCAATTGTTCAGAGACTGGGTAGTCTGAACCCCACCTCTGTGCGGACCGCGGTCGATTGTGTGCGGTCCGCATTGACCCCTGTGCGGCCGCACACCATTTTGTGCGGTCCGCACTGTGTGACTTCTGCAACCTTCTGCATTTTTTCTACAATTCTGCTTCTTAACTGCTGTAACTGATACTAACAAATTTATTTGGATTGTGTTTGCAGACAATGGTGAAACAACAAGGTAAAGGCTCTAAACAACCAGGCAGAGGAGAATCCTCCCGAGGAGGGAAACAGAAAATGATAAAACTAACTCCTCACGACCGACAAAATATTAAGAAGACGAGGAAATTGATAAAAACCGCTGATAGAGCTGCTTCCCAGTCCTCGGGGAGTGAGTATGAGCCCTCCCGGGAGATTTCTTCAGACTCCGTGCCAGAGTACATCGAAGACTGGCAGGAGAGGTTCAGGCTAAGAGACATACCTCCAGCATCCCCCACTGCCCGAGCGTTAGTGAATGTTTCTTCTGGGTCGTCTGAAGGCTCAGCTGAAGGTAGTGGGGAATACTCTACCTCTCCCACAGCTTCATTATCTGGAGAGGGTGCAGTAGGAGGCGATGAGGAAGTAGGAGGAGAAGGATAAGTAGGAGAAGGGGGTGAACCTCAGGTTGGGGGATTGCTAGAACTAGAAACCCTGAGGTGTGGAAAGACCGGTTCGTAAGTGAGGTAGCATATCATAAATTCCGGGAATGGTGGCCGGTGAGGAAGTTGATCCCGGAAAGAAGTTTTATGGATAGAGACTTGCTACCTCACAACCCTAATGTGAGGAGGCAGTTTAGGGAGAGAATTGGCTGGGAGCATTTTTTGGGTGACTATGTAGATGCCAACGAACACTTGGTCAAGGAATTCTACGCCAATGTTGCCCACATCAAAAAGGGCACCAAAGTGACCAAGGTGCGAAACCTGAAGGTGTTGTTTGACGGGAAGACTATAAATGACTACCTTGGATTTGATGAGGAGGATGAGACATTGTACATGGCAAAGATGGAAATGGGCGAGGAGGTCCGTCCCTGGTTGGCACAGTATCTGGCAATCCCAGGTACCACCCCCGATTGGTTGACTGCGGGCGTCAAGATTCTGAGACGTAGTTTGAACTTCGAGGCAAAGGGGTGGGAAACGTTTGTGTGCAGCAGACTGGACCCGACTACTTATGAAAACACCCTCCCTCTTCACCGGGCAGTGTTGGTGGCCTCGATCATGGCGGGGTACCCGATCAATGTGGGGAATGTAATGTCTCGGATAATCTCTATTGTGGGTAGTGAGCATGATAGAAACTACCCTTTCCCCAGCTTTCTGACTATGTACTTCCGGGACCTCAAAGTTGAAAAGAGGCCGTTCGACATAACGGTCAAAGCGAAGGCCCCATTCTCTTGGTACAGCATGCAAGGGGATGACAACCCGAAGAGCAACAATTTCAAGGGTACAGCTACTACTCCAACTGGCCAGTCTGAAGAGCCAGTTGTCGTAGTGGCTCCTACTCAGCCTGCCTCCACTTCCACTGATATCCCTCCTGGCCCATCCACCTCAGCAGATCCGGAGATTCCCTCCTCCCGAGCTTACCCGGTGACTGCCCACCGACTGAGCCAGGCTCTTCTCAGTATCAACAACTAGATGCAGACAGCTTCATCCAAGTTGTCTATCTTGACTACCACAGTAGAGGGGCTCAGTTGGCTCCTCCACCTCCACAGGTTCCACAGTCCATAGAGGATGCTCTTAAAGAGATTTTAGTCAACCAACAGAAAATCCTTGACACTCAAAAGGTGCTCACAGAGGTAGTTGATTCACACAGCAAGGCTCTCAAGGAGCTTGCTAGGGAGCACAAGAAGCTGAGGAAGACACGGGCCTCCAAGGAGTCCGTGAAGGAGTTGAGAGCTGATGTTGACAGACTGAAGGCAGATCAGCTGCCTTTAGATTTACTGTTCCAGGACCTAGTACCAGCAGCTCATTCCCAGCCAGAGCAGTCACAGAGGTCTCCCAAGAGGAAGAGGATGATTCCCAGAGCGGACGATGCAGTCATCTAGTTGGCCGACCCACCGGAGGCTTCCTCCAGTCAGCCACAGGATGCACCTCAGGAGCCTGTCCAGGCCCAGGTCCCAGCAGCACAGCATCAGGCCACAGGGAACCAGTCTGAGGTTCCCGAGCACAGTGAGGACCCAGGGGCCACGCAGGAGCCCATGCAGACAGACAGGCCATAGGGAGTCTCTATATCCTTTTCCATTATCTTTTTGGTGCTTATTTTGTTTAGTTGGCATTGGGGACAATGCCAGCTTTCATTTGAGGGGGTAGGCCCTACATTTGGATTCATTCGGATGATTGTATATATTTGATACTTTTTATGCTTTCTTTATTTTTCATCTTTGGTTTGTATATATTTTTAACATTTCGCTACATTTCTCGCACTTTTAGTTTACTTTGGGTCTGTATATAAAGTTATGTTACATTGTATATATTCATCCCATCTATTGTATATTCGACAAATCCCCTCTTGTATATATTCATTTTACTTTCCGCAATTTTTCTTTCTTAGCTTCTTATTTGTGTTCGTAGCTTTTTGTTTTGAAAGTTTGCAATAAGCCTTTGGTTTTCTTAATGCCACGGTTCTTTCCAAAGGTGGAGTGTTGTGTGAACCGGGTGGCTCTTCCCAATGATAGATGGCGTGACAACCTTCTTAAGGGTTTGAGTCAGTTTTTCTTTTTGTTTTTAGTAGTTTGTAGTTAAGGGTACCTCAAGCAAAGCTTCACTTGGGGCTAGCACATTTGCCTTTGATCTTATGGTCAAAAACAAGTTGTTGTGTTTAGGATGGTGAAAGTCGTGACCTTGAGACTCTTGTGTTGGCCGATAATCATCAAGTGGTTTTTCGGGACCATTGTGAGCTTAAATCTTATCTAAGGTCGTTGTGGGCCCCCGACTCTGTGTCTTTAGCAATCCCATAGCTTGTGTGGTGAGTAATCGTATTGCAAGTCCATGTCCCGAGCCATTGGTCTAGAACTTGCCCTGAATGTTTGTTGAGGCGAAATCCTAAGTGAATTTTGACTTGAGACATGATTATAGGCTCTCCTTGATCCAAATGATAGCTTGAACAATTCCATAACCTACCAAAGATAAAATCCCTAGTCAACCCTTTTGAGCCTTAAACCTTTTTCCTTCAAGAACAATGATACAAGCCTTTACCCGTTCTAAAAGATACCCTCTCTTGGCACCCGATCTTTCCTTAGCACATGGCAAAAGTATAAGTTTGGGGGGAGAGACGAGGATTGCAACAAAGTGGTAAAAAGGTACAAAATGAAGAAAAGGAAAGGCAATGAAAAAGAAAGAAAAGCAAAAAGACAAAAAGAATGTTCAATGTGAAAAAGAATAAAAAGGGATTCAAGAAAAGCAAAGAATGAAAGGTGTGGAAAGTTGAAAATGGAGAAAAGGTTTGAAATGCATAAGAAAGAGTGACAATGTGTCTCTCTAACCCCTTAGAAAGAAGTGAAATGACTCAAAGAGTCAAGTGAATGGATGCCAAATGAATCAAAAGAAGTGCTTAAGGGAAGATGGAACCTACTTAGACCAAAACATTTCCTACCCTGAACCAAAAGCCTTCACAATGTCTCCACAAAAGCCCTATATGATCTTGAGTTGAATGAAGCTTACATTAGTGGATACTCACATAAGGGGCAAGCATATGGTACCTAGAGCCGGACTTGTGGCTTTTTCTTGAGAGAGATGAGTGAATTCCCATTATCCTCGTTCTGAGTGCCACTATCTTAAAGGTGAGGATTGCTTAGGGAGAGTTGAGGATGTGTGAGTTTGGGTTCCACAATGACCGAAGTAATAGAAAAGAGTTCTTTGATGTGTTGAGTCAATTCTTGATGCTCTTGTGTCGCACTTAATCCATGGAGTTTCAAAGAGTAAAAGTTGTTAATGATTCATTTGTATTAAGGGCAATTGTTAGTCCCAATTGATGCTAGATGAGGTTACTTTAGGACAGCTGAAATTTTCTTGGATGTTCTCTTAAGGGGTGGGTCTTATTTTGTTTGCTTGAGGACAAGCAAAAGCTTAAGTTTGGGGGAGTTGATAACTAGGGATTTTGATACATTTTATACTCCTTCTTGCTTAAGTTTCGATTAGAAATGTGTACAAAATAGTCCCAAAGGCTCACAATTTGTGCTTGATTGCAGGTTTGATCAACAAAGTGACAAGAAGTCAAAGACCAGCTCAAAAGGAGTGAAACTTGCACAAGTATCAAGACAAGACAAAGCTCAGGCAAAACAAGTCCAGTGCGGCCGCACACCATTCTGTGCGGTCCGCACTGTGAGGTTCAGAGAGGTGGCATTAAGGCAAAAAGGGGCATTGCGGCCGCACTAGGAGCCTCCGCGGTCCGCGCTCCATTTCAGCAGTAAGAAGGATCAGAGAATTGCCAACTTCCGAGTTTCAAGACAATGCGGTCCGCGCTCCATTTTATGCGGACCGCACTAGAAGCCTCCGCGGTCGCAGTCCATTCTTTGCGGTCCGCAGTGCCTAAGTTCAGAGAGATGGGTTTTCAAGTTCAGAGCCTTACCATTTTGTGCGGTCCACACTAGCCCCGCAGGGGTATTTTTTTCCAGAATTGTCAGCTTAGTATAAATAGTTTCTTTTCCATTTTTAGGTGAAGCAGATAGATTTAGCTGGTAGCTGTGCTCGTGGGTTTGAATATTTTAACTGTTTTGGGCAATTTTATCTTCGTTTCAACATTGAATCTTCTAGTTTATCTTAGTAATTAATTAATTAGTTTTTCTTCATCTATTTCTTTGTTTCTTTCTCTAATTATGAGTAGCTAGACCCATCAGCTAGGGTTGTGGCTCAATCCTAGTGTGGGTAATTCATGGGTCTGGTATTTTAGAGCTTGATTGACTATGGGTGTTTGATATTTGGGCTAATTCCATGTTTAATTGCTAAATTAGTGGTTGCAAACACTAGTTTCTGTTTAGTTGACTTTTGCTCTTCTTGAGAAAGAGAGCCTAAGTCTCTAGAATTAGTCCAACAAGGAATTGGGGCGTACGCAAGAGAATTGATAGCCCCAATTAAAGGGTTAAACCGAGAGATCGTAATACCCGACTTGATCCTCAATTGCTTGTGCAAATTTGCATACCCAATTGGTCTTGAGAAAGTCAATTCGGGCAAAATCACTCGAACTGCCGAGAGGTATAGAGTGAGTAAAATCGAGCAATGGGTATATCATACTCCCCAAATGTGTCAATCTAGCTTTAGACTCAAGATTCTGTTAATTGACCACCTAGGCGAAAGTCACTACCCTAGTGCCCTTTAATCATTTGAACAACTTGCAATAGCTTAATTCTAGCTTATAATAGTTTAATTGAGCATTGTAGTTTATAGAATTAGATTCATAATTAAAACCCCAAAATGTGTAGAAGTGCAATTTGGAGAAAATACACAACTCCGCTTTAGATAGACACCCAACTCCAATATCTAGCTCTCTATGGAATTCGATCCCGACCCTAAATCGGGTAAAAGCTGCTTCGACCTCTCTCGCTACTTAATAGTAGTGCAGGGTTGGCCGTGATCAGTAAACAATAACTTTTGAGCCAATCAAGTATGACCTGAATTTGTCGAATGCAAAAACGACAACCAACATCTCCTTTTTCGTCACGGTGTAATTGAGTTGTGCACCGCTTAGCGTTCTGCTTGCATGGTAAATCGGGTGCATAAGTTTATCCTTTCGCTGCCCCAAAACTGCTCATATAGCATAGTCACTTGCATCGCACATGAGCTCGAACGGTTGTTCCCAGTTGGGTGCAACAATGATGGGTGCAGTCACCAATCTCTTCTTCAGTTCTTCAAATGCTAACCTGCAATCATTAGAAAACACAAAGGGCTGATCCTTTTCAAGGAGTTTGCATAAAGGGTTAGCAATCTTAGAGAAATCTTTTATGAATCGCTTGTAGAACCCGGCGTGCCCAAGGAAACTTCTCACTGCCTTGACTGAAGTAGGCAGTGGCAACTTCTCAATCACATAAACCTTAGGATAGTCAACCTCGATTCCCTTACTGGACACTCGATGCCCCAAGACTATCCCTTCTTGTACCATAAAATGGCACTTTTCCCAGTTCAGCACTAAATTTATCTCCACACATCTCCTGAGCACTCTTCTTAAGTTGTGAAGACAGTCCTCGAATGAATCCCCCACCACGGAGAAATCATACACAAATACCTCCAAAATGTCCTCCACCATGTCCGTGAAAATGGCTAACATGCACCGTTGAAATGTCGTCGGTGCATTACAAAGCCCAAAAGGCATTCTCCGAAAGGGAAAGATGCCATACGGACAGGTGAATGATGTTTTCTCTCTGTCTTCGGGGGCTATTGAGATCTGGTTGTACCCCGAATATCCATCCAAGAAACAGAAGTGAGATCCCAGCCAACTTGTCCAATATTTGGTCAATGAATGGCAAGGGAAAATGGTCCTTCCGGGTGGTTGTGTTCAATTTTCGGTAATCCATGCAAATCCGCCATCCCGTGACTGTACGAGTCGAGATCAACTCGTTATTCTCATTTTGTACGACCGTCATTCCTCCCTTTTTCGGCACACACTGAACAGGGCTGACCCAAATGCTGTCATAGATGGGGAAGATGATACCCGCATCTAACCATTTGATTACTTCCTTCTTCACCACCTCTTTCATATTTGGGTTCAGCCTTCGTTGATGTTCCCTGGAAGGTTTGTGCCCTTCTTCCAAGAGAATATTGTGCATACAAAAAGCTGGGCTGATACCCTTTATGTCCGCCATGGTCCAACCAATGGCAGTCTTATATTCGTGTAGCATCTGTAGAAGTTGCTCTACCTGCACATCTAGCAAACCGGATGATATAATAACATGTAAAGTAGAATCAGGCCCTAAGAAAACGTACCTGAGGTGAGCTGGGAGCGTTTTCAGCTCCAGTTTGGTGGTTCCTCTACTGATGGTTTTGCTGGTGGTGTATCCCTCTTTTCTAACTCAAGGGACTCGAACTGAAGTTCCCTCTTCCAGAATCCTTGTCCTTCGAGTGCCATGACCCACTCTGCCAACCCTTCACCATCCATATCCTCTAAATTTGTCAGGCAAGCCCCCAATGGATCTTTAGCAGTCAGGGTGTCATCATCTTCGTGCAGGATCACATCCACTGCCTCCACTAGGGAGCAATTAGCATATTCACTGGGTCTCCTCATGGATTGCTGAACGTTGAATATGACTTCTTCATCGTTCAACCTCATTTTTAATTCCCCAGTTTCACAATCGATCAGTGCTCTCTCAGTGGCTAAGAATGGCCTCCCTAAAATGATAGGTATCTCTTCATCTACCTGGCAATCCAGAATAACAAAATCTGCAGGGAATACAAACTTCCCCGCTTGTACCAACACATCATCAAGAATCCCTTTCGGTCTTTTAACCGTGCGGTCAGCGAGTTGCAAAAGCATCAAAGTCGATCTAGCTCTGCCAATGCCCGGTTTGGTATATATGGCAGAGGCATCAAGTTTATGCTGGCTCCTAAGTCACATAATGCCTTTGCAAACGCATAACTCCCAATAGTGCACGGAATAGTGAAACTACCTGGGTCAGACATCTTTTGAGCCATGGGTCTTGTCACTACTGCACTGCATGTCTGTGTCAAAGTTACTGTGGATAGGTCCTGAAAATCAAACTTTCATGACATTAGGTCCTTCATCATATTTGCATAGCCTGGCATCTCCCTCAAAGCATCAATCAGAGGAATATTCAATTGAATTTGACGTAGCATCTCCATGAATTTCCTATATTGATCTTCCTTCTTTTGTTTTGCCAGTCTCTGAGGGAATGGTGCAGGTATCACCCTCTGTACACTGCTTGCTGGCTTCTCTCTGTTGGGGTTCTGTGGCACAAGAGGTACCACCTGTTCTGCAGCTTGTTCAATCTCTTTAGCCTTACCCTTATCAACCTGAACCTGTTCAACCACCACTTCAGCAAGTTCTGCTGATTCATCTACCTCCAATGGAACTGGAGTGGCTGGCGTAGTCTCTTTGCTGGATTGTCCAACTTCTTGCTCCCTGTCTAAATCTCTCCCATTACGTAGACTTACTGCCATCAGCTGATTCGGGTTTTTGCTCCTTGGGGTTAATGTTTGTGTCTGCTGGCAATGTTCCCTGGGGGCGGTTGTTTAAGGCCATAAACAACTGCCCCAATTGAGTTTCAATGTTCTTTATCGTTGAGTCATGCACGACCAACTTTTCCTGCATCATACCATTTGTTCCAATGAGTTGTTGAAGCATACCCCTGATCTCTACCATGTTGTTATCTTGTTGCTGAGGAGGTGGCTGATATGCCAACTGTTGTTGGTTCTGCTGTGGATAGCCCTGTTGCCTCTGATATGGCACCATTTCCCCTTGAGGCTGCATACCTCCAGGTTGTGGCATGTTTGGTCTGTATTGCTGATTTGGTGCCGGTCTCCACTATTCTCCTCCTTATCTCTAACCCTCAAAGTTGTTGACATAATTCATATCCTCTCTTAACCCTTGGTTGTCACCTTCTCCACTCCATGAACACACATAAGACTGATAATGCAGGGTGTACACAGTCCCCCATTTGTTGTGTCAACAATATTCACTTGCTTTGTACCCATCTGATCAATCTTCTTTGTCAATATACTCATCTGAGTCATGAGTGTGTCTATGTTCTCTGCATTGGGTCAAGAGGAACTAAATGCACTATTGGTGCCAGTGTTGTATCCCTTGTCATCCACCCCGAATTCTGGGACATCTTGTCAAGAAGGATTTTACACTCGGTGAATGTCTTACTCAAAAATGCACCCCCAAATGAAGCATCTACATTGGCCTTTAGATTGTCAGCTAACCCCATGTAGAATCTCTGGCCGAGCATCTGGTCTGGAATACTCTGGTGGGGACACTTCACTAGCATCCCTTTGAATCTTTCCCAAGTTTCCTGCAAGGTCTCAGTAGGCTGCTGCTTGTACTGCAATATCTCATCAATCTGTCTTGTAGTCTTGTTGGGCGGGTAAAACTTATTCAGGAACTGCTTGACTAATTCCTCCCAGGTGACAATGGAATTTATTGGGAGTGAATTCAGCCAAGTCTGAGCTTCCCCAGTCATAGAGAACAGGAACAGTAACAGCTTGATAGCTTCTGGGGTCACATTTGGCTGCCTTTGGGTCACACAAATCGACAGAAAATTTTTCAAGTGTTGTTAAGGGTCTTCAATTTGTGACCCGGAGAACAATCCCTTATTCTGCAGAAGATGCAGCATGTTGTTGGTGATCTGGAATGTCTCCGCTTGTATTGGGGGCACAGCAATGGCAGTGGCCAAGTTGTCAAATGTTGGTTGTGCCCAATCAGCTTCTAGCACAAGAGGTGCCACCACTCTGATGTTTGGGTCAGCTGGCTCATCCCTGATATTTCCGTTGACGTTATCTACATCTCCCATGTCAATTTCAAGTTGGTGTGTTTGTTGTGATTGTTTGTTCTTCTTGTTGGCACAGTTCAATGCCCTGAATGTTTTCTCGGGATATGAGAGTCCTTCAAGCAGTTCGGCAGTCCTCGAAGAATTTCTAGGCATACACCTCCCACAAGAGTTCAAACGTGAAAATTTCAAGGAAAAAAAATGTTTAACACCTTAGAAAATTGATCTAAACTAATAATTCTAGCACTACTTCTAAGTTGTAATAAATAACACCGTTAATTCCCCGACAACAGTGTCACGACCCCAGTTCACCCTCCATGAACATGTCGTGATGGCACCTAGTTCCTACAACTAGGTAAGCCTAACAGTGCGGAATAACAAATTAACATTTGCGGAATAAAAATTAAAATTGAACATACGGAGGTAACAACTGTATATAAGGCCACTCAGCCTATCCAACTCAAAATATGCGGAAGTCTACAACTAAATCCTAAAACCCGGAAACTCACGGGAAACACAGGATAATAGAATGTAGTAAACTGCTCTACACCAAAATGTCTAAACAACATGAAAGGAAAGAAAAGGAACTATCTGCTGAAGCCGGAATAGAGTAGAGACTCCTGGTCTGCGAACGTAGCAGATATACCTCAAGTCTCAGCTAGGACTCTCCACCACGAGGATGATACGTCTGGGAGGAAGTACCTGGATCTGCACATGAAAAACATGTGCAGGAAGGGCATGAGTACACCACAGCGGTACTCAGTAAGTGCCAAGCCTAACCTCGGTTGGGTAGTGACGAGGAAGGTCAGGGCCCTACTAAGGTAACATAATAAATAATGAGATAACAGAAATAGTTTAAATAAAGTCTACAGCGAGAATCTAAACCAGGTAAATAAGGAAGAACAGTAATAGAAAGCAAAGGTAACAATACACGGAAAACTGCCCTCACAAGGAATAGTAGCCGGGGGATCTCTTGGTATCCCGAGGATCTCTTGGTATCCTCATCATCAACACTGGGGATCTCTCGGTATCCCGAGGATCTCTTAGTATCCTCAATAAGTAAGTCGGGGATCTCTTAGTATCCCGAGGATCTCTTGGTATCCTCAATAAGTAAACCGGGGATCTCTTGGTATCCCAATATATATATAGAAACACATGTGCCAGGGATCTCTTGGTATCCCGCACCCTCAGTCCAGAATATCTCAAGTACAGAGGGATCTCCCGGGAAGCCGTCCCGTAGTCCCAAATTAAACTCACAACAACAACGATTCCTAAATCTCGTAACAATGCTAAAAATCAGGACACGAAGTAGTAAATTATAGCCTAACATGCTTCACAGAGTACAAATAGCACAGTTAAAGCAAATAAGCAGGTAAGCCAGCTAAACATGAGTCTCTAAGCTAGCACAGGTACAAACTTACAGTTAAAATGAACAAGTAAACAAGAAAGCTCAATTTAAATACTTCAAGTAGAAACGGATTTACAACAATTAGCTCAAGTATGCGCTCGTCACCTCACGTACGGGGCATTCAAATATTCAAGATCATATCCTAAGGGAAAAAGGTCCCCCACACAAAGTTAGACAAGCCACTTACCTCGAACCGACTCAATATCAACTAGAAATCACGCTCTCGCCACGAGTATCCGACTCCAAATGGCTCAAATCTATTCAATTCAATTACACATTGTAAATAACATCGCAAACACCTGGTTTTGCTAATAAATTCAAAGCTACGGCGTAAAATTAGGTGAAATGACCAAAATGCCCTCCAGGCCAACGCCTCGGAATCGAATAATTTTCACATTTTCAGAACCCTTGTACTCTCACGAGTCTAACCATATAAAAATCTCCCAAATCGGAGGTCAAATGCTCACTCAAAACTCCATAATTTAGCCAATGAAGTTTTACCCCAAATTATCCAATTTTGATCCTAAATTCGAATTCCAATGATACATTTAACTATATAATGATGAAATATAACTAGAAGGGATTAAGGAAACGTTACCCAGTAGTCTTCTCTTCAAAACCCACTCAAAATCGCCCTTACCCGAGTTCTCAATTGATTTTTGTAACTTATGAACTCATACCCTCGAAATTTCTATTTCTGCCCAGGGATTTCCGCTTCTGCGGACAAGGGACCGCATCTGCGGTCCCGCTTATGCGGAACAAATGCCGCTTCTGCGGCTATTAACTAAAATCCAGGGGTTCCGCTTCTGCGGTCTTAAACCGCACCTGCGGTAGCCGCTTTTGCGAAACACTTACCGCTTCTGCGGTTTCTCACCAATGACCCAGGGCCGCATCTGCGACTTATACCTCGCAGGTGCGTAACCGCTTCTGCGGTCAAACTTCCGCACCTGCGGAAACTGAAGGGAGCCCAAATTCCGCTCCTGCGATGGGATGGCCGCTTATGCGGCTCCGCTTCTGCGGTTCCCAAGCCGCAGAAGCGAAAATACCAGAAGAGAGAAAAAAACCAGCTGCTGCAACACTTCAAAAATTCTTCCGTTAACCACCCGAAATCATCCCGAGGCCCACGGGACCTCAACCAGAAGCACCAATACCACTTAATACCTTATTCAAACTTGCACCAATCCTTAAAACACCTAAAACAACACCGGAAACCCGATTAAATCAAAGATTCAATCCTAAGAACTACAAGTTTCCTCCAAATACGTTTTCGATCAAAAACCTAACCAAAACACGTCCGAATGACCTGAAATTTTGCACACACATCCCAAATGATATGTCGGAGCTACTGCAACTTCCGGAATTCCAATCCGACCCTCGGATCAAAAACTCACTATCGGACCGGAAACTTCAAAAATTTAAACTTCAGCATTTCAAGCCTAAATGAGCTACGAGCTCCCAAAATACATTCCAAACACGCTTCCAACCCCGAAATCACCTAACGGAGCTAACGGAACCATCGGATTTCCATTCCGAGGTCGTCTTCATACTGTTCCGACTACGGACCACTTTTCAACACTTAAGCTCTCATTTAGGGACTAAGTGTCCCAAAACTTTCTAAAACTCAACACCGAACGTCCCCGCAAACCAAAATAGCAGAAATGAACTTAGGGGAAGCAGTTAATGGGGGATCGGGGCGTAATTTCCAAAAACGACCGGCCGGGTCGTTACATCCTCCTACACTTAAACATTCGTTCGTCCTCGAACGAGCATAGAGAACATACCTGAAGTAGTGAAAAGATGAGGGTACTGGCTGCGCATATCCTGCTCGGTCTCCCAAGTCGCCTCCTCGGCCGGCTGACCCTGCCACTGAACCTTCACTGAATCTATGTTCTTTGACCTCAACTTCCTGATCTGCCTGTCCAAAATAGCCACTGGCTCCTCAACATAGGATAGATCCTTGTCCAACTGGACTGAACTGAAATCCAACACGTGCGACGGATCACCGTGATACCTCCGAAGCATCGAAACATGAAATACCGGATGAACTCCGGCCAAGCTGGGAGGTAAGGCAAGCTCATAAGCAACCTCCCCAACTCGCCTCAAGATCTCAAAAGGGCCAATAAACCTCGGACTCAGCTTCCCTTTCTTTCCAAACCTCATGACGCCCTTCATAGGCGAGACCCGAAGCAGAAC
>NW_017680208.1:0-14194 GCF_001879085.1 Nicotiana attenuata | reverse complement strand
ATCGCCCTTTTTTTTTGAAACTGTTACAGTGTGTCACCCGACCCAACACCATACTAAAATGGGTCTATATTTTCGGATTTTACCCGATTGGACCCATAATAATGTATATATTTTGAAACTATAATTTCACCCTGAACAGATCTTACGACACATCCTTATCCAACACAACCTTCACTCTTCTCTTCTACATCTTCTCTTCCTCCTTTTCCTCTCTTCAATCCACCGGCCACCTCTTGTAGGTTTGTTATGAAGTCAAGATTCTGATGCACATGGGTGGTACACCGACCCCTATACCGTTGTTTTCTCCAAGACCCTCGCTGTCTTGAACATGTGCGTTTTATGTGCTAGACATGCTCAAGCCTGAAAACTAAAAAATCTTGACAAGAAAAAGTGTAAAGACAACGTGTATAACGAGAACCAGTAAAGAAATAATCACTATTATGTTTAGCCCTACGGTGGGTGCCAAACTGTTTACCTCGAAAAATACGAGTAACAATTAAGCTTGATTTGTGATTTTAAAGATATGTGATTTAGTTCAATACCAATTAATAATCAAGAAATATGAAGTAGAAATGAAAGATAGAAGTGAATCAAACCAATGTTAATTAGCAGCAGTGACCTCGAGACAGTGACCTCGAGGTGGCTTAGGGCAGTAAGAACGATGAAATAAGAAAATTAAAGTAAGAACAATTAAGCTAAGGGACAATTCTGATGAACAACAGGCAAAAAAGATAGAGAGTATATTCTTTGTTCAGTCAAAGATGGTCTTACAAATGATTAGAGTCCCCCTTATATAATAGGGGGAACCCTAAATAAAGAATCTTTTCATTTGTAGTAGGGAATATTCCTGGTACAACTGTCTAACGGCCTAGTACGGAATTGTACAATCCTATTCCATGATTTGCGCCACTACTTTGGGGAGGTGGCAGAAATCTAGCTCGCTCTGGTACAAATCCATAACGGTACTATTTTGGGGTCGAGCACACCTGACATCGGTATTCCTCGAACTCCTGCCTCCGGGCATTACACTCTGTCTTCGAGCTTGAGTCTGGTCCACCGGTTTCGAACTTGACCTCTCCCAGACTCGAGCCTAGGGCGGAACCTCGAGCTTCTACATCGGGGGCATACGATTTTGACCGTATACAGTTTGGCTTACCTAGCTCTGGGTTTAAGTGCCATCACGACTAGGTGGATTTTTTGGATCGTGATATATTCAAAGTCCTTCCTTAATTTTAGAACTACAGTTTTAAAATGACATTAACCAAAAGAAAAAGTCAATATGAGACGCTTTTTCAGTTCTCTCTCATGGCATATCCCATATCGTCAATTTCTTCTCTATCACTTTCAGTCCTTTATGTAAAAGTGTAAAACGCTTATCTTATCCAAAAATTTAGTTTTGTTCTTTATAGTAGTTTTTCCATGTATTGAAACCCAACAAGAATTTTAAGTACTTGATTTTTATGAAATAATTGTATCTGCTGCATCTTGATTTTGTTATCTCTTTGTCAGTGCTGATGAGCATCGTTTGAGAAGATTTTCTGAGTTAAAAACGTTTCTTAGGTCGTGATCTACAATATAGGCCTGGACAAAGCTTTAGCTTTACAATAACTAAATGTTAAGAGGAAAACCAATTTAGCTGAAGTCGATTTGGTTGATATCAAAGTTACCTGGATTTCATTTTTTAAGCATAAGATATATCCACTGGATTTTGAGCCTGCCATGTATGTGTATGCCTTTTTGCAAGATCATAGCATTATTAAATTTCTTTATTGCTTGTTTGGAATGTAACTTAATGTGCATTTCCACCAGGAGAATTCTCATGCATGCTCTTTAAGCTTCCTTATATTTTTTTTCTTTTTTCCTTCTTGTTTCTTTATAAATCATGTAGTTTACTTTGCTTTTTTGGGGTGTTTGATTTTTCACAGGAAGATATGCCCTAAGAGTTTTGTTTCAACAAGTTCACAAGCTATTTCGTCTGATTAATTTTTAATGAGACCCTTATGTTTTCTCTTGCCAACATACCAATTGTGCTGTGATAAAGAGGTTATAATCCCGTGTTAGAAAGATTTTATTCTTAGAATTGTCTAATATTAGGACTTTGAAGTTAATTAATAATAGAATTGCTTTAAATTCACTATTGAATATGAAATTCCATTGTCTTACTAATTCTACTTGGATTAAACTAGGTAACGAAAGTGAAACTTAAGTAATTTGTCTATACTATTAGGACTTTAAAGTCAATTAATAATAAAATCTCTTTAAATTCATAATTGAATTCGAAATTCCAATGTCGTTGTAATTGGACAATTACACTGGATAAACAAAGTGAAACTCAGATCTTAATTGGACAATTAACTGGATTAACAAAATGAGACTTAGATTTATATCGCGATGGCAAATGTGAAGAGCAAAGAAATTAGAACTCGCTTGATTCAGAAGTGAAATATGAAGGAACGGTGAAAAATAACATAATACTTTTGCTTCTCAGTCCATTTGGCATTGTAACAAACTCACTCCTGCTAATTTCAATTTATGACAGCAATATGACCAACTCATGAATGACTGTGTAGACAATAAATTTGCATTGAGAAAATATTTGAGACCGAAAAATATTGCAACAATCATAGTATTTGATTTCAAACAATGTGAGTGTTACAATCTTTATGATTCCTCCGATTCTTCTTTTCAATAGTTAAAATTCAAGGGTACTTGAGCTTGATCTTGAATCTATATTTGTTGCCACGAACGTTGATCTTGAATTCAACTAGCACTTGCTTTGATTTGAACTTGTACTCCTGAACCTTGATTTGTTCCTCGTTCTTGAGCTTGAACTTGATTTCTTGAAGCTTGAAGCTTGAAGCTTGAAGAGAAATTGACGATGTTTGATCCACGAGCTCTGTCTTGCTTCTTGTTATGACTTCTGGTGTCTTTTCTGAGTTATAAAGACTCCTATTTATACTTGTATCACGAGCCCAATTTTCCTCCGTAGGGTGTCGTGATGGTACATAGTCTCTACGACTAGGTAAGCCTAACAGTTAATAACAACTTGACAGAAATAATTAACAAAATACCAAGGCTGAATAAGTGATATAAAATCCTGAAATAGAGTCTCAACAAATACTTATACAAAACCGGTGAAACTGAGTCATAAGCTCTATAGAGTAAGCTAAAATGTCTAGTACATCATTGTCTGAAAGAAAAGAAATACAATAGTAATAAAAACAAAAGAAGGTGACTCCAGGCCTGCATATGCCGAGCAGGCATACCTTGAAGTCTCCGTAAGGCAGTAACAAATGATCTCTAATGACCGGCACGAGCAGAGTACGTAGATCTGCACAAAAATTATGCAGAAGCATGTACACCACAACGGAACCCAGTAAGTATCAAGTCTAACCTCACTAGAGTAGTGACGAGGCCAGGTCAAGACACCTACTAAGATATAAATAGACAGTATGCAAATGTAATAAGGGTAAATAATGGAAAACAGAGAAATAACTGATACGAACCAAGATAATAGCATGAATTAATACCGAAAATTAAACGTGGAAATAGCATAAAAGAAACAACTAAAGAGAACTACAATGATCATATACGGACAACAACTGCTAGAACAATAAAGAATAAAACAACAAGAAATGATCCCACCAAAACTCTTTGCAACTTGAAATAAACATCAAGAATCACAACGAGGTACTGCCTTGTATACAATAAAATCACACCGAGGTACCGCCACGTATAATCAAGAATCAAAACCGAGGTACCGCGTTGTATTCACATTTGTCAATATCAATCACAATCTTTCCTTATACCGCCACGTGAGTCTTACATTTGAAATGGGTTTTTAAAAATAGTTTTCCTGAAATAGCTACACGTACTTTATCCCACCTTATGACGCCACATGGCTTCACGTAGTTCCCCTACAAGCAACAACACATAAGTCCCACCTTATACCACCGCATGCACAATAACCCCGAGCCTTATACCGTCGCATGCGCGTCAATATCACATCACAATAACAATTCGCCATATATCACAACTTGCCAACAATCAACTATATCAATGTTTCCACAATAATAGCTCACGGCTCCAATACAACGTGTACAAGAATGTCAACAACAACAATGAATGTAAAAATGCTCAACAAGGAAGAGGTTTCAACAATAACAATTTTGCGTCAACGTGATAACGACTTTCACAACTTCAATAACAATAACTCAACAATGAGAGATAATGTATAATCATGATATTAGATAAGAACTACTCACAAAGGAAGAGATAACGTGTAGCCATGACTTCGAATAATGGAAATCAACAATGAAGGAGATAATATGAGCAATAACTTCAAATAATGATAATCAACAATGAAAGAGGTAACATGAACAATAACTTCAAATATTGATAATCAACAATGAAAGAGATAACATGAACAATAACTTCAATTAGTGATAATTAACAATGAAGAGATAGCATATAACATAAAAGAAGCAACAAGTTCAACCTAAGCATGAGAGCAATTTATCAAGTATGATGTAGAACAAGTGCTAAGCAAGTCAATTAAGGCATGTAAGGATAGACTAACACAAACAAGAATAGATTGGCTATCAGAATTTAGAACATGGTATACATCTCAATTAAAGCAAAAAAATAGTCTAAGTAGCCTAAATTGGTCAAATATCGCGTACAACCCGTGTACCCACTCCTTACCTTGAGTACACGTTTTCACATAGCACAAATGAATCAATCAATATTAATACTAAGGGGGTAGTTCCCACACAAAGAAAGCAAGATACGTAACTCAACTAGGCTAATTCAACACTCAAAAATAGCTTTCCCTTAAAATTCGCCTCCACACGGCTCAAATATAATCAAAATCGACTTAATATCATCAAACAATACTAGGGAAATCAATTGTAGTGAATAAAGATAAGATTTTTACACTTTTTCCAAAAAATCAACAAAGATCAATCGGGCCTGCCCGGTCGAAACCCGGGTCCAATGATAGATTCTGTCTACTAATGACCCTATGAGTTCATATATGTGATTAGTTTCAAAATTCGAGTCCAAATCAACTCTCAAAACTCAATTTCTTATTTTTCAATAACTTGACAAAGTTTCACAAATTTTCACTTTGATTCATATGATTTTGATGTTAAAATCTAAGATATGTTGATGGAATATGATTAGAAATAGATTAGAATCACTTACTCAAGGTTTGTAGGTGAAAATCCCCTCTCCAAATCGCCTCCTACGGAGTCTAGGGTTAAAAAATGAGAGAATGTGTTCAAAAATCCCGTCTCCCAGCCCTTTAACCAGCTGTAGATGTCGCATTTGCGACACAGGGTTCGCATTTTTGAACCCTCGCAATTGCGGACCAGAGCTCGCATTTTGCGAACCGTGACACCCTCATGCAACCTCGCAATTGCGGCATCAGAGCACCAACACACCAGCAGTTCATTTTAAGTTCAAAACCATTCTGATACATGTCCGAAACTTATCCGAGCCCTCGGGGATCCAAACCAAACATCCACACAAGTCTAAAAATATCATACGAACTCTCTCGTACGATCAAAACAAAAAATAACATCTAAAACTACGAATCTTACACTAAAACGCATGAATTTCAAAGTAAAGTTCAAGGACTTCTAAAGTTATAACTAAATATCTGAATCCTATCAAATCAACTCCAAACGACACCAAATTTTGTAGGCAAGTTTTAAATACCATAACGGACCTATTCCAAGTCCCAAAATCAAATTCTGAGCTCGATAGATAAAAGACAACCTACGGTCAAATTTTTCAACTTCAAATTGTCAAATTTCGGCAAATCAACATTGATCAACCTATGGACTTCCAAAACCAATTTCGGGCATACGCCCAAGTCCAAAATCACGATATGAAGCTATCAAAGCCATAAAAACATAGTTCAGGGGTCATTTTCATAAAGGTCAAACTTTGGTCATTATTTCTAATTTAAACTTCTAAATCAAGGTTCCAAATCAACCCAAAAGCTTTCCGGAATGAAACTAACCAACCTTGCAAGTCATAAAATCATAAAAACATGTGTGTGAAGCATAAAAAGGGGAAATGGGGAACAATTACACAAAATGACCGATCGTGTCGTTACATTCTCCCCTCTTAAAACAAATGTTCATCCTCGAACGTGCATAAGGACACACCGGAAGTGGTGAATAGATGAGGATAACGACTCCACATGTCATTTTCGGTCTCCCAGGTCACCTTTTCGGCTGGATGACCTCTCCATTGAACCTTTACTGAAGCAATATTCTTTGATTTCAACTTCTAGACCTGTCTGTCCAAGATAGCCACATGCTCCTCAATGTACGTCAATCCTCGTCCAATTGGACTGTGCTAAAGTCTAGAACATGAGACGGATCACCATAATACTTTCGGAACATAGATACATGGAACGCCGGATGAACCTAGATAGACTAGGTGGCAATGCAAGCTTTTAGGCCACCTCCTTAATCTTCTCAAGGATCTCAAAAGGTCCGATATACCTAGGGCTCAACTTGCCCTTTTTCCCAACCCTCATCACACCCTTCATGGGTGAAACCCGGAGAGAGACTTGCTCTCCAACCATGAATGAAAATCTTCTATCTGGATTGGACTGTACGAAGCTGATCCTGGATCATATTGACCTTCTCCAAAGTATCTCGAACCAAATCTATGCCTAATAGCTTAGCCTCTCCCAGCTTAAACCACCCAACTAGAGAACGACACCGTCTCTCATATAGAGCCTCATAAGGAGCCATCTGAATGCTCGATTGATAGCTGTTGTTGTCGGCAAAATTCACAAGTGGCAATTACTGATCCCAAGCACCCCCAAAATCCATAACACAGGCGCAAAGAATATCCTCCAATATCTGAGTAGTGTGCTCAGACTATCCGTGCGTCTGAGGGTGAAATGTTGTACTCAACTCAACTTGTGTGCCTAGCTCACACTATACAGCTCTCTAGAAACGCGATGTGAACTGCGTACCCCGATTAGAGATGATGGATACCAGCACGCCATGATGTCGGACAATCTCGCGAATGTAGACCTGCCAGCTACTCTGAAGAATAGGTAGTCACTACCAGAATAAAATGAGTCGACTTGGTCAACCTATCCACAATCACCCATACCGTGTCAAATTTGTTCTGAGTCCATGGGAGCCAATCAACAAAGTCCATGGTGACGCCCTCCCATGTCCACTCGGGAATCTCAAGTCACTGAAGCAAACCACCCGACCGCCGATGCTCATACTTCACCTTCTAACAATTTAGGCACCAAGCTACATACTCCACTATGTCTTTCTTCATCCTCCTCCACCAATAGTGCTGCCTCAAATCCTGGTACATCTTAGTGGCACCCGGATTAATGGAGTGCCGCGAATTGTGGTCTTCCTAAAGAATCAACTCACCCAACGCCATATTGGGCACACATAATCGGCCCTGCATCCGCAATAAACTGTCATATCCGATAGTAACCTCCTTGGCATCGCCATGCTGAATCGTGTCCTTGAGGACAAGCAAATGGGGGTCATCATACTGACGCTCTTTGATAAAATCTTATAGAGAAGACCGAGAAACCACACAGCCAAGAACTCGACTGGGCTCTGATACATCCAATCTAAAAAATTGGTTGGCTAAGGCCTGAAGATCCAATGCTAATGGCCTCTTGGCTACCAGTAGATATGCTAAACTATCCAAACTCTCTGCCTTTCGATTCAAGGCATCAGCCACCAAATTGGCCTTCCTGGATGATATAGAATGGTGATATCATAATCCTTAAGCATTTCTAACCACCTCCGCTACTGCAAGTTAAGATCTTTTTGTTTGAACAGATATTTTAGACTCTGGTGCTTGGTAAAGACCTCACAAGGAACACCGTACAAATAATGCCACCAGATCATCAATGCACAAACAATTGCTGTCAACTCCATGTCGTGGACCTAATAATTCTTCTCATGGGTCTTCGGTTGTCGATATGCATAGAAAATCACCCTACCGTCTTGCATCAACACTGCGCGAACAATCGCTGCTAGATCATCAATGCCACCAGATCATCAATGCACGAACAATTCCACCAGATCATCAATGCCACAAGGAACACCGTACGATCAATGCCACCAGATCATCAATGCACGAACAATCGCTGTCAACTCCATGTCGTGGACCTAATAATTCTTCTCATGGGTCTTCAGTTGTCGATATGCATTGACAATCACCCTACCGTCTTGCATCAACACTGCGCCAAAGAAAACTCGTAATGCATCACAACACACAATATAGGACCCCAAGCCTGTAGGCAACACTATCACTGGGGCTGTAGTCAAAGCAGTCTTGAGCTTCTAAAAGCTTGCCTCACACTCCTCGGACCATCTGAAAAGAGCGCCATTCTAGGTCAATTTGGTCATAGGTGCAGCTATAGATGAGAAACCCTCTACGAAACAACGATAATACCTGGCCAAACCAAGGAAACTCCGTATCTTAGTAGCTGAAGACGGTATGGGCCAAATATGTATTGCTTCAATCTTTTTCAGATCTACCTTGACCCCTTCCTCAACACCACATGACCCAAAAACGCCACTGAATCAAGTAAGAATTCACACTTTAAGATTTTTGCATAAACCTCTTCTCTCTCAAGGTCTAGAGCACGATTCTCAAGTGCTCTTCATGATCTTCCCGACTACGGAAGTACACCAAGATGTCGCCAATAAACATAATGACTAATGAATCAAGATAAGACTGGAACACACTGTTGATCATGTGCATCAATGCTTCTAGGGCATTGGTCAGCCCAAATGACATCACAAGGAACTCAACTGACCATACCGAGTCTTGAAGGCAGCCTTCGGAATATCTGGATCTCGAATCTTCAGCTAATGACAACCTGGCTGCAAATCAATCTTTGAGAACACTCTGGCACTCTGTAGCTGATCAAATAAGTCATCAATGTGTGGCGATGGATATATGTTCTTAATGAAACCTTGTAAATATGCCGATAATCAATATAGATGCGCATAGAACCATCCCTTTTCTTCACAAACAATATCGGAGCACCCCCAAGGAGACACACTAGGCCGAATGAATCCCTTATCAATAAACTCTTGCAACTGCTCCTTTAACTCCTTCAGCTCCGTGGGGCCATACAATATGGTGTAATAGAAATGGGCTAAGTGCCCGACAACAAGTCAATACCAAAATTGATATCCCTGTTGGGCGGCATGCCCGGAAGATCCGCTGAAAATACATCTGCAAAGTCTCTCACTATCGGAACTGACTCAACAGTAGAAGTATCAGCACTGACATCTCTCACAAAGACTAGATAAGCATCACACCCCTTCTCGACCATCCGCTGAGCCTTTAGAAATGACACAACCCCGCTAGGAAAATAATCCAACACACCCCTCCACTTTAATTGTGGTAAACCTAGCATAGCCAGCATCACAGTCTTGGCGTGAAAATCTAGAATAGTATCATAGGGAGACAATTAATCCATGCCCAAGATAACATTAAAGTCTACCATACTAAGTAACAATAGGTGTACTCTAGTCTCAAAACCACCAATAATACCTAAACATGACCGATACATATGGTCCACAACATTAGAATCTTCCACAAGCATGGACACATAAATATGAGAACTCAAAGAATCATGAGATACATCCAAATACGGAGCAAAGTTATATGACACATACGGATAAGTGGATCCCAGATCAAATAAGACTGATGCATCTCTGTAGCAAACCGAAACCATACCTGTAATGATTGAGTCAGAAGAAACTACGTGCTTCCTACCTGGAAAAGCATAGAATCTAGCTTGGTCCCCTCTCTAGGGTGACCTCTGCCCGCCCGTCCCCCACTCCTAGCTGGTTGTGCGGGAGGAGCGGTAACTGGGGCAGCAATCATGGCCTGAGAAGTCTGCAGACCTGACTAAATCCGTGGACCCTGAGTATTCTGTGAAGGTGCACCCCTCTTGTGTCTGGGCCAGTCTCTAACCATGTGGCAGGTTTCACCATAATCAAAACAAGCTCTCGGTAGGCGTAGCTACTGGGATTGGCTCAACCCTGGTCGGCTGGATCGATCGCAAAGGCACCCCATGCAGGAAGTGCACTAGAAAGTGGCTAAGCAAAGTGTGCAACTTGAGACCTCAGAACAACCGGAGCACCACTAGAAGCTAGAAGTTCTAAATGAACTGGACGACTCATATAGCCTCTACCATGACGGGTTGTAGCTGCAGCGTGACCACTACTAAATCCTCCAGTACCTCGAGGCCTCTTAGGCTCCCTATCATCTCTCTCAAGGCCCTGCATACCCTCCAACATCCGAGCACATCTCTAACACATGCTAATATAGGGTATCTATCTCCAATTCTCCAGCCATGTTGAACCTAATACCGTAGTTGAGCCGATAAATAAACGGACGCACTCTCTGACTGTGGAAACCAAAGATAATGCATGTCTGGACAAATCACTAAATCGGACAACATACTCCGACACTTGTCATAGTACCCTGGTGCAGCTTCTCAAACTCTTCGCACCATGTATCCTGAAGGGTCTGAGGAACAAACTCTCTCAAGAATAACTCTGAAACCGAGTCTATGTAGGTGAAGCTTCCTCGGCTGGGCTACCTTCCTCGTACACTCGCAACCACTGATATGCCACTCCGAACAGCTGGAAAGTAGTAAAAGCAATCCTACTCGTCTCCACAATACCCATGGTGCGAAAAATATGGTGGCACTCCTCAAGAAAACCATGTGCATCCTCTAAAGCTAAACCACTGAAAGTAGGAGGCTGATACTTATTAAACCTCTTGAGCCTAAGCTACTCCTCCTCAGATGTTGTTTCCCTAACCACGGCTTGAACTAGAGCAATAGGCTGTACCGGTATAACCTTTAGGACCTGGTCAACTTGGACTCGCTGCTCTGGAGTACGGGTCGCAGGAGTCTGAGCTCCTCCCCCGGCCTGAGATGTGGCTGGTGCAAGTGGAATCAACCCGCTTAAGATAAGGTACTGAACATGCTCAAGAACTATGCGAGGGTCTCCTGAAGTGCTGGGGTGGCAACAAGCACCTCGGGTTCCCGTCCCTTAACTGGAGCTACTGGTTGCAGCTCGGGCATGTGCTCTGGCCGTATGATCTCATCCAAGTACCTCTATTTGAGGTTATGAAACGGTCGATGCAATAGTAATACCCAACAAAGGAGTCGGAGTCGATTTTCCACAGGGAGTTATGAATGGGACTTAGTAGTATATACTTTAGCGAATGAGCTTGAATTATCTCAAATTGCACCTCCACAAAATTGGGTTGTTTCTAAGTCTAAGTTAAACTAAGATTATCAACTAAGAATAAGAACTAGGAAATTGATTTTGCTGTTTTTTAAATGATATAAAAAGCCTAGGGCTATGACCTTTACCTAGGTTTGCCTAACGGATTGTAAACCTTAAAGCTTGTTATATTGGTTGGGGTGTATTATAGCTATCAAAACTCAAGTACCCACTCAATACCTCTCGATAAGAGAGTGGTTTTTCCCAATTTGGCTTTCTCAAGTCCAAATTGGTATTGAACAAAACGGTTGATATAAAGCTCAAGTCGGGTTTTACTATGTCTAGATTCAACCCTTTAATTGGGACTATCAATCTCTTGATTTACCCCAATTTCTTGTTAGCCAAGTTTTCCTAGACTAAGTCTCTCTTTTTCAAGTAGAGACCAAGTCAAATAGGAATGAACTAATGTTTGCAACCATTAATTCTACAATTAAAAGCAAGAACAAGGCTAAATAATAAACACCCAACCATAAACAAGCAATAAATCAAACACCCACTAAGTTTACCCTCTAGGGTTGGGTCTCAACCCTAGTGAAAATCTAGCTACTCTTTCTCTCATTTTCTGCGGTCCGCACATTTCTGAGTGCGGCCGCTCATGGCTCTTCTGCGGACCGCACAAATACCACTGTGGCCGCATAACTGATCTTCTGCGGCCGCACAATAATTGTGCGGTCCGCACTTACTTTGAACTCGATATGCAAACTCTCTGAACTTTTGTGCTTGCTTAGCTTCTGCGGCCGCAGATTTCTTGTGCGGACCGCACTTTAAACTTGTCTCTAATAAGCTTGTCTTCACAATCTGCGGCCGCAGATGATATTCTGCGGTCAGCACTTTGAGCTTCTGTGCTTGTTTTTGTCCTTGAGTTCAGATCACTCCTTCTTGAGTTGGATTTCATCTTAGTGGCTCATTTTCCAATACTCCTGCAATTAAGCATATTTCATCAGTTTTGGGAAACACAATTAAACGCTTTTGGACTAAAACGAAAGCTAAAAGGAGCTAATAAGTAGTCAAAATCCCCACTTATCAACTCCCCGACACTTAAGCTTTTGCTTGTCCTCAAGCAAATAAGGTAATTCCCACCTCCACAAGTTGAGAGCTATTCCAACTAATCTAAGATGCATCAACTACACATCAATTGGGACCAACAATTACACACAACACTTACAAATTATCAGCAAGGCAACGATTTGTACTTTTAAGCACAAATAGGTCTAGTATGACACTTGAGCATCAAGAGTTGACTTTATTCATCAAGGAAGCTCGCTCTTTTATATAGGTCATTGTAGATCCCAAAATCCTTCCCCTCTGCTCTCCGTTACCATATCCCACTTAAGAATTTAGCACTCAATTCAAAGATTTGTGAAAAGTTCGCTCATCTCTCTAAAAAGAATGTCACAAGTCCAGCTCTAAGTACCATATGCTTGCCCCTCATGTAGATCACCACTAATGTAAGCTCACTCGGCTTGAAATCATGGAGGGCTTTTCCGGAATGCAATGAAATCTTTTGGACTAAGGCTGGGTATGTTGAAATGGAACGGGTTCATCTTTCCTTAAGCACACTATTTTCTCTTTTCGGCTCATGTTTCGCCAACTCTTGAGGCATTTTCTTTTTCCTTAGGGCAACTAGATAGACTTAACATCACTCTTTCTTGGTCATGATATTCATTTTCTCCTTCTTTGTTTTCTCCATGCTTTACATTGTTACTTTTCTTTGAATCCCTTCAACTCTTCAACTTATTTACTTTATTTCATATTTTTTGAATTTTTCTTTTTGTTCTTTCTTTCTTTTTCTTTGCCTTTCCTTTTCTTCAGTTCTTTTCTCTTTTTGTGCCTTGATACCCTTTTTCAAACTCCTCGTCTCTCTCCTAAACTTATGTTTTAGCCAATTGTTTCTCAAGAGTTTTAAGAAAAGATAGGTGCCAAGAGAGGGTCACTACAAAACGGGTAAATGGTTGTAACACGGTTATCAAATGAGAAAGGTTTTAGGCTAAAATAGGTTGACTAGGGATAACACATTGGTAGGACATAGAAAATTTCAAGCGGGTCAAGGAGAGCCTACAATCACTTCTCAAGCCAAGCAAGACTTAAAATTTCGCCTAGAAACACATTCGGGGCAAGTTCTAGACCATTCATATAGGTACTTGGACGTGCAACAAAAACATCTCACCTCTCACACAGCTGGATTTTTAAAGAGGATAGAGTCGAGGACCTACAACAACCACATTCAAGATTGAATGTCACTAATGGTTCGACTAAACCGCTCGATGATTGCTTAAGTCAACACAAGAGTCAGAAAGTCACTAACTAGAGCTATTTCTTTCCAAGAACTTATTTTTAATCATAAGCATGTAGTTAAGTGTGTTGGTACCAAGTGAAGCATGTTTGACTCTTTCAGTCCGACTCAATTAGATATTTTTATTCATTATTACTACTATTCTTACCTAAACACCAAAAACGGACTCAATCCCTTAAGAAGGTTGTCACGCCATCCACCGTTGAAAAGGTCACCTGGTTCACACAAAAACTACCTTTGGAAAGAACTGTGGCATTAAGAAAACCAAAGGCTTATTCTCCACTTATACATGAAAAGAAACTACTAGATTAAAAGAAACTATTAGTGTAAATAAGAATCTATTAAATTAAACATTGACTACTAAGAAAATAAAATAAAGAAGCTACAAAGCAAGCTACTGAAAGCATAAATGAATATACAAAATGAGATAGGAGAAGAGAAAATATATACATCAATAGAGAGAGAGAGAAGAATATTTACATAATAAAAAGAAAAAGGAAAATGTTATCAGTTATTACAAACCAAATGTCAAATCATCCAAATATCAAATAAACTCCATAACCCCCCCCCCCGA
>NW_017680207.1:13110-14197 GCF_001879085.1 Nicotiana attenuata | reverse complement strand
CGATTAGGAGTATGAGACGACGCTGCTTCTAACAACGTTGGGAAATGATTTGGCTAAGGAGAGAGATGAACTTGCACATAAAGTTGATAATTTTGGCTTGGCTGTACATAACTTAGATGCAGATTTGAGTGCAAAGGTTGATGCGTGTAACGCCCAACAAATTAATAATGAGTTGTCTGAAGCTGAAAAAAATCTTCTAGACCAAATTGAGGAGCTAAAACGGGAATACCAATCACTAGACCATGTTTTTCTTGAGGATGCAAATATTGAGAAGAGTGCTCTAGAGTCATATGAGGGAGTAGATAACATTATTTGGGAGACTTGAGTGTGTGTAAATATGGGGATGCAAATAGTAGTAAAATTCATGAGTTAGGGCGCATTAGACCTCTTTCCAATCATTTTTCCACATTGTGTTTAGATAGTAAGATAGTAATCGATACATCTGAGCCAATGAAGGGGTCAAAGAGTGAGGATGAGAGTGCCTATATTCTTGAATTTGTTGTGCCAAAAAGCAAAAATTATATTCCTCATCTAAAGGCCGAGAGGTGCAGAGTGAAAATTTTATTACTTGGCCTGCTTATCTTTGTAGCCCCACCAAAGGTGCATAGCCACAGACTGGATGCTATGTTAGGGGTACTATTTATAAGTTCAAGGTGGAGGAAAAAGTGGTTCACGTCGTGCCGCGACGTTAAATTAGGCGCTTGTTGGGAGGCAACCCAGCTTTACTGCTTTCTTTTTATTTTTTGATTTTTTTTCTTATTGTATTATTTTTGTAGTGTTGTTTTACTTTGTAGGATTTTGAGCATAGGGAGCAAGGCCACAGGAAGTGTGCAAAAGCGAGCATGTGTTTGAAACTGAGTGTGTGGTACCCGCACAAAGGATCGTACCTGGGAGAAGTCTGAGTATCCCGTGAGCTGCTAGTGCTTCGGCCTTTGGCCTGCCAGGGATTCACTTTTACCCTCTTGTTATTGTTAGCGTGCATTGAGGACATTGCACAATTTTAAGTGTGGGGTGAGGAGATTGTCTGGGTGATTTTCTGTGCTATGTTAGCTTAGTTATAGTACTCGTTCTTAGTGTAGTAAATTTA
>NW_017680207.1:0-10427 GCF_001879085.1 Nicotiana attenuata | reverse complement strand
GTTAGGTTAGCTTGAATAGGCGAGTAAGAACTCGACAGATTCTTATGAGCAATATTAACCCTGTCAACCAATAAACTGGATAAATTAGTTAGTCAATTCAATTGAAGAATGCAATAGGAATGCTAGATAGCCCATAACCCTAGATCGTTTTCATTACATTGATATCATAAAAATCTGCTCTTCCTCTGTTCAAAGTTCATTATTTATATTTCTTTATTTAATTAGTTTAGAATCAAATATTTCTAGGTTTAATTCTTGTTTAGATAATTAGGATAGTCTAATTTAGTTAATAGTTAATCACAAGTCCTCGTGGGATCAACATCCGACTTTTAGTCACTTTATTACTTGACGATCACGTGCACTTGCGTGTGTGCGTTTGGCCGCAACACTCCCACCACGACTCGTGGTCGGAATCCTCCCAATCTTGTAACTGTTGCTACCTTCCCTCGTGCAGCCTGTACGACTCTGACCTTGTAAGTGTGCCCAATATCTAGGCTTCACTTTGTAAACATATACAGAGCTTGATAAGATGTCCTTCTAGGCATCTATGAGTATACTGAAGTGCTTCGCTTGGTACTTTGTTTAACTCACGAATATTGCTATATCTTATCTCATAGGTCCGTTTAGCCATCCGTATAAATTTACTGCCATAACTATTACTTTGATTTATCGTTGCTGAAGTCTGCTACCAAATTCCAGCTTACTCTCATTGCTTATCCCATATGTATAAATCTAAGTCCTTTAACGCTTCCTCGTTACTGCACATCTTAATAATGACGGCCTAATCTCATCTCATACTTTGTGATTTTTGTCCATCCATTGTTGATTCACCTCAATATTGATCCAAAATATACCACTAATAACTTAAAACTTCTTACGTAATACCTTGCCACTAGGGCTTACGTTGCATCGAGGAATATTCGAAGTGATTTTCCTGATCCACTTAGCGGCGATATTATATTTCAATAACCGTATATTATAGCATCCCAATGTGATTCACTTATGTGGGTATTTTAATCTTGTACAATTCATGAATCCCTTCTTTTATTTCCTTCAAATCATTACTCAATCGAAGGACCAAACGTCATCCTTTATCTATCACAATTACACCCTTATTCTACTATTAGGGCAGCATTCCATCTCTTCTACATGCTACTTATGATGAGTAACTCCTTTGAGTTAATTCAGGCTATATATACTGAGCTTTCTATAACTTAGTGAAACCATCAGCTCCCTATTTTTCATGGGCTTAATCCTGAGGAATTATCTATTCTCGTCACCTTCTCACTTGCCCTTTCTTATCCTTACTCCTGTCTTCCTAAAACCTTGTCGCTTTACCATAATTTATCTTGTTACCTATACATATCTATTTATACTACTCGTAATCTTCATTCAACTGGCTTGAGTCACATATTTGCTTGTGTTATTTTAGAACATCAAGCGAGACATCACATCGTCTCTAACTCTTCTTTACTTTCTTAACTGGACCTCTCGATACCTAGAAATCATCGACTGGAAGATATTCCACTGATGATGCCGCTATCATTCCTGGATACTGAATCCTAGTGCTTCTAGCCCTCAATCCGAAGTATGGATTATTCACAACCTTCTGCACCTGAGTATCTCGTATGTTGTTCGCCTTTACCTTACTCGCCTTAAAATATTGCATCGTATCTTCTATCTCTTTCATGACCTCCCTTCCACATAGGTATAATTCACGTCCATAACTTGAAGCTCTATTATAATACTTGCACCTTTGGTGCATACACAATTCGGTGGGAGCTTCATACTGATTTCTTATCAGGCTGGTACTCTTTTAACTGACTTTATCGTAGACCATTATAGAATATGGCTATTGTACTATCTATCTGGTACCTCTGATATTAAGAGTAATCGTGCAATGTTCTCAATCACGATTTCTATAATTTTCTAGGTCCAATAATCAGACTCCTAATTTACTTCGTTGTTGTAACTCTTTAGTTTCCTCTTCCTTCTGATCACCCTTTATGCAGGCTTAAGCTATCTTTCGATCTCTGGCTCACAGTATTAGTCATTACTTTAGCCTTAAATGGACGCTATGGAATATCCACGATATAATCTTCTAACAATTCAATCCTTTGTCTATGACTCGAGCTCAATTCTTTCTTTTAACTTATACCGGAATCTTCTACGGCCATATGATTGTCAACATATATGCTGCATGGATAATACTCTGAAACCTTGAGTGCATTCATAACGTAACTAACTCTGGAATGATCGAATAATTCCTTTTGTTCCTTCTCAGCCTTCTTTAAACGTAAGCTATTACTTTTCTTGGTCTTCCTGCCTCCTTGTTGTTGATACCCTATTTTCCCTCATATATTTTAAAATGCATATATACTTTCAAAATAGTGCATGAGCATCAACCAGTATATTTCCATAATTTTCCTATAATTTTAAAAGGATTTTAATTAATTTATTCCAGCATTCTAGTATATAGATAATTACTAATTGCATTACAAACGATTTTATGATAATTGTATTTTTTTTAATTTTGTCATTTATATTTATACTGAGATTGGGTTATCTCACATATAGCCATATGCACATGTCAGGGTTATAATTGCAATAACTTTGCAATAATAGCCCATATGTGCATAATTACCTTATTTCGCAAGAAAATAACCTTTTATATTTTTATAATGCTAAGTAATTATTTAAAATCATTTTAATGCATAAAAATCATTTTTATCATTTAATTAGCTATTTTTACAAATTATTTTATTAATAAATTGGGTATTTAACAAATAGCCCCTTTAATTATGTTTAAATTCGGACCCCCAGCCCAATTCAAATTAAAACCCAAGCCCCATTCATCTACCCTAGCCCACTTAAATCTAACCCAAACCATAGCCCAATTTCCTATCTAACCCGCCCCAGCCCGGAACCGATCTTGGCCGTTGATCTCAAAGATCAACGGTCCAAAACTCTCTTTCCTTTTTTAATTAACCTAACACCCCAAAACCCTACTCATTTCTCTAACCCAACCGCCCCCAAATCCTCTCATCCTCTCTTCTCTCTAAGACACTCTTAAACCCTAGGGCGCCGTCACTCCAAAATTTCCCCAAACCTCTTCGATTCCAGACCAGATATGGGGTAATCTGGTGATTTACGGCCTTATCTGGCCTCATACCTCTATTGGTTGTTCGATTTTGCTGTTATCTGAAGGAATCTCGAGGAGACTCAACCCAGAGTCGACCTAGACTCTTCGTTTTATTATGAACCTACCTTGTGTTCATCGCTATTTGTGAGTATTGTTATCTTTGTGTCTATGTTTTGAAACTCCATATCTGGGCTAGATTTTTCCTCACTTCGTCCCATTTTCTCAAAACCCTCATCTCTTTTACTTGAATCTGTTCAGATCCTTAAAGATCTGAAACAACTTTGAATTTATCCGGTAGTTTTCTTTAAAAAATCTTCTTTTTTCCTTACTATTAATTGATTTCAATATTTTCTAAAACTAGGGTTTCACTTCGTTTTGTTTCTGCAAAACTTTTCCAAAGTTTCTATGTGTTTGAATCTAGTTATCTTTACTAGTTTTACTGATCTTTCATGCCTATGTTCTAGTCATTTGTTTGTTTAATTGTTCGCTTCAATATTTGCCCGTTATTCCTTGTTCGTCAATCAGCAGAGATTAATTGATGATTATTTGACTATTTAGGGTTCAAAATTATTGTGTTTTGCTGAGATGGCTAATCCCTGTGAGTTTTACCTACTTTCCTTATTTGTGACTCCTAATTGATACTACTTGCCTTAATTAGTCTATTGGCATGATTTCTAGGTGTTGATTTACTCTAATTGTCTTATAAAAAGGCCTATGACTTGTTTCTTGCCTTATTTAAACCCTAATTTGGCTGATAATTGATTTCTCCCTAATTTGATGGGTCTGTCCCGGAATCCTGCCTGTTAATTGGTCCTGTTAAGCCCTAATTGATTGATTGATTTGTCTCTTTGCCTTATTTGTGAACTCTTGATTTCCTTTACCTTATTTGCTTCACTCTACTCGATGCTATATAAATCCCATTCTGTTTTTGAAAACACACACACTTACTCAGAAAGAAACACACACACACACACACACAAACTTTTGCTCTCATTCAAACCTTTTCTGTTACTTGTGTTTGCTACATTGTTTAGCCGGCTGAAAGCCAAGGCTAGACTATTGGATTCTGCATACTTTCAACTTCCTATTTGCTATTTCCTAACTGGTATGTCTCCATTCCTATTATCATGCAAAATTCTATGGAGTTGAACCTATGTGCTTTCTTGTTTATTGCTCTCAATCAGAATGACCACTTCTGTGTAGTTCACTCCTGTCTTTCCTGTTTATTGCTCACAATTAGCATGATTACTACTGTGTATGTCTTTCCTATTCATTGCTTTAAATTAGCAAGACTATTTCTGTTGCTATGTCCTATTTAGTATGTTGTGGAATCTGACTATTATAAGATGTCAACCTGTCTTTGCCTGTGTTATGTTTCTGATAACTAACATGCCCTTAACTCTCATGAAATTGTCTTGTTCAATATGTCAATATGGTTCACACACTTTAGCATGTTCGTATTTGATACAGGATGCTTATCTACTTGTTTTCTCTACTAGCATACTTGCCCTGTTTTATGTGTTCCTGACTTCTATGTTCCCAACCCCTGCTACCTTTCTTTGCGTAGTTGTCCGTTTATTGTTCTGTTCCCTGCATACTATCTTACCACCTAGTGATAATTACTGAACTAAGTTAAATCTCGGCAATGTGAAACTTTGCTTGAAGTGTTTGTGATCCTGTTTCTGTGTACTGTTTGATTGCTGGAATCCTTGTTTAAATTCTAAGTGTTGAAATGACCCTGTTTGTTCCTATTTACTCCTAAAATGCAAACTGTTCTCTTAAAACTATCTCCTATTTCATGTACTACTTTCAACTCCTACTCTTAGAATATCTAGGGTCCTGCCCCTCCAATGTGAGCACTGCCTAGGAGTCCACAAGACTCCTCCGAACTCTGACACACTGGGGCTGTCTTTTCCAAACTTGTTCAGAAAACTTTTTCTTTAAAAGGGTCTTTGGTGTGAGCATTTCCCGGGGTCCCTAAGGCCCTTGGGAACTTTGACGCAATAGAAGGCCATTTAGTGTACTATGAGATACTGGCATATTTCAGACTTGGTTGAAAGCCTGGTTTCCAGGTTTACTTTTGGGCCTATCCAGGCTCTCTATAGTATAGTATTTCATTCTGTAATTCATTTATGTCTGGTATGTAATAATAATTCCTGTAAAAACAGATATTGGGATTATTAGTAAAACTGGGAGGAATTTTTATATATAACTTTTTAGGGATCGGGTAGAAACCATGTCTATAAGACTATTGTGATGATATTTATTTGCATTAGAAACCATGTTCATAGGGTTTATCTCATTATGTTGAATTCTCATCCTAGAAATCCTGCTTCTAGGCCGTTTACCCATTCTGCAATAATCATGTTTTCAAAACCTATATGTGTGCATTAGAAATCATGAATTAGGGATATTTTGTTGCACTCACTTGGCACTTAATTGACACCTTTATTCGCCTAGATATCATGCCTATAGGAAAATATATACAAAATCAGTTTCATCGCTTAATCGTCTTGCCTATAAGGAATTAGTATAAAAACAGTTCCAACATTTAGATATCATGCTCATAGAGATAAACACGTAAAATCAGTTTCGTAATGCTTGTGATCATTTTTAGCACGTAGACAGCATGCCTATAGGGTCTAAACGGATAAATTCTGCCTGTTTAAAGTAGTCACTGGTTTATAATACGTTTAGATATCATACCTATAGGATCCTGCCGGTTATCGCCTAGGAAAGCTTGTAGGATAATTAAAACCCTGAAGTTGCCAAAAACTGTGTTTGTTTGACTGCTTATAAACTGCACAGGTTCAGGGAGTAATAAAATCAGTAGGCAAACTGATTAGGTATTTACTGCCTCGCCTTAGTGAAACTGCTGCATATTTTGTGCTCATCTAGATATCCTGCTATAGGACATTAAATCGTTTAAAAACTATTTGTTTGAGGCATGAAATTGTTTGCTTATTTGCGGAGGTAAATATGAGCCCTTTTAACTGCTCCTTATGTGACAGTCCTACATGTTTTGTTTGACGCCTATTATTCTCCTTTTAACTAGAGGTCCTAAGCACCTCCAGGGCCCTAGGCAAGGGACGGGTAATGCACACATAGGGTACGTATTCAATACTATTAGAATGCTTAGATAATAATAAAGGGGAGGGTAATCGGGTAGTAAAGGATATGATGACCTGTACGCTAATGCTATGTGTAGCACCCCAATTTGGGGACGATTACCAATACGCACAGAAGTGATCCTATGGGTTAAAAACCCTAGGACCCCTTTACTCCCTATTTTTTAAAGTAATGTTTGTTTATTTATCTGCTTATAAGACTAACTCGCTTAAATTGAGTTTGGACGGGACCCACCGTTGTGGAACTCAGGGGTGCCTAACACCTTCCCCTCAAGGTAATTTCGAGGCCTTACCCAAATCTCTGGTGATGTAAACTAGTTTACGAGTTATTTGTTCTAGGTGCCCTAATGCACCTTAATCCGTTAGGTGGCGACTCTTCAAATCTCATACCATATTCCCAAAGCGAAAGGAGTTGTCCCAAAGTGTCGAAACCCGGATTCCGCGAAGAAAAAGGGGGCACGACAGCATGGCGACTCTGCTAGGGATATATTTAGGCTCTTAGCATAACAAACTTGCTTTTTGTGAATTAGTCTTAAGGATGCTTTATTTTGTTAATACGTGCACACCCTTTCCCGTTCTCCCCTTATTTGGAATTAATTGCCTATTTTTAAAGCATTTATGATTTCTTTTATTACAGAAACTGACTTGTCTCCTTGCTTTCTTTCTTAAACGTCTTTCAATTATTTAATACTGCATTTATCATTCTTTTAAACGAGCAAATACGTGACAACATGTTATTTATTGTTGCATAAATTATGCTCAACATCATATTCCACTCGTGCGTAATCAATCCTATAGCAACGCTTGATGAGTGTTTGCGCCCTTCCTATATATCACCCTTTAAATTCGGAAAGGTGTATTTGCGGTAAAACTAGTCGATCAGCGGTGCAGTCGACGTTTCCGTGCCTTTCCCCCTCAAGTTGTCCACTTGAGGGTACCTGTCTAGACCTCTCTAGAAACCTTACTCTGATTAATTGTACATGCATCATGGTCAAACCTAGCCGGGTTAATATGTTGTCCACATAATAACCTTTTAAGACAAGCTTCGTCCAAAAGTCCATCGGGTTTTCCATGATCCCAACGGACGCAACCACGATTGTTTGCATTGATTTTGGAGAAATAAGTGCCAATATGCTAATCATTGTTGTATAAATAGTCAGATCTGGAGGGAGAAAGGGCCTAACCATATTTGTTTTTGCAGAAAATGAGGCACAAAGTCTCCAGGTTCGGCATGGTCCGTAACATACCACCATTGTTGCTGGATTGGTGAGAGGATCTTCAGCCAAGTGATAAGAATCATGTGAAAAGGGTCTTGGGAAATTTGCCTTCTTTATTGAACCTACAGCTAAACAACATGTTAATCGGAGCTGCTACAATGTTCTAGGACAAAGAATGAGCCGTGTTCCGCTTTGGAGACATAGAAATGACCCCTCTCTTGGAAGAAATAGGGGGATTCGTTGGGCTACCTTGGGATAGTCCTGGTTTATTTGTGCCGGAAAATCGCACTACCAGGGGGTTTCTATAGATGATAGGATTAAAGAAGAATGACGATTTGGAGTGCCTGAAAAATTCCTACATACCCTTCGACTTGCTCTATGAACGATACGGTTAGAGCAGATCTTATCGTATTTTTGATGATGAATTCTCCATCACTTCCTTGGGATGGATCCACCGCAGGGTTTTTGTGTTCATTGTCTGTTTCTTGGGTATGTTAGTATTCCTGATCAAAGGGGATAGAATCCACATTAGATTGGCCATGGTAACCAAAACCTTGATGGAGGGATCGAAGGGCAGACATTTACTGTTGTCCCTATGATCATAGCAGACATATACCGGGCCTTGGAGCGCTTTTAGAAGGGGTACAAATACTTCGAATATTGCAAACTGGTGCTGCAAGTTTAGCTGTTGGAACATCTCCAAAAAGGTCAATACCATCAAGAGTTTCCGTGAAGGCCGTGGAATGATCACATAGCCTTCCATCATCCCAAGAAAATGACCTATATCCCAGACAGGTTTTCTCAACCAGAGGATGCAATAGGATGGGGTGCAGTTTTTCAACAATTTGATCGAAGACCAGGTTAAATGGATGTTCGAATGGTTCCCTACCAATGAGTTCATCATCTGATATAGGGATGTTCCACATTTGGTATTGATCGGGTTAAGGGCATATACCCTTATGCTCCCGTTAGGGTTATAAGACAGGCAGGCATGAAGCAGGTCATACCGCGAGTTGCTAAAATGAGTCATTTCATAGCCGATTTTTAGGGTGACGTCATTCCATACAAAAGTGAAACACAGCACATGTGGCACTTGAAGATTATCGTGGAAAAGGATACCATCGAGCCGGATCGGTATCACGCCGATCATGTGTACGTCTACACATCATGGTTGGATGATAACATAAGAGGAATATTCGAGCCAAGGGTTGGTCCAGGAAACAGGGTCTTAGACAAAGAGTTCACGAGTCCGAGTTCGAGCACATGGAGCGACACAATTCCGATATGGAACTAATTAATGAATGGAGGGAGATGGCCGTTAAATCAAGCGAAAGGTTAGAATATCTGGGGTACAGTCTGATGGAATTTGAAGGAAAAATGAGGAAGAGAGTCACCGATTGCTAGAACACTGAAGGAAGCGAAGGAGGACATTTAGCAATGGCATACTTACGGCTGAACCTGCGCGAACTGGGGGAGCTGATCGACAAGAGCATCCAGCCTGGCGAAGGTCCTTCTAGGACCAAGTAGATTAGGTTTATTTGCTTTTTCAAATGTAATATGGCCAAGTGCCATTAGTGACTTATCTTATTTAGTGTCGTTTTGGGTTCATCTATTTTTTTCATTAATGAAATGAGGCAATTATTGGCACTGAAATTCTCCAAATCAACATGTCTCTAGGCCTACCTCGGGCACAACGAGGCTCCCAGACTAGGACGCGAACTTACATTCCCGCAATATGTGTTTAAATACTGCAAACATTTCAGAATCCATACTGACTTGTTTACCTTTTGTTTTTCTTTATTTTTTATTATTATTCACATCCCCTAAAGTTGGTTCGCACTTACTGGCATCATCAGCATATCACACAAGATCTAGAGGCCCTCCACCTCCTCCTCCTCCAAGTAATACGAAAAGCACAGGAAAAGCTAAGATGGATGACTTGAGTGGTACTCGAAAAGAAAATGCTGAGAACATCAAAACTTCAGACGGTCGGAGCACTCCGGCCCAGAATGATTTGGTCCTACAATTAGCTGAAAATACTGGAATTACAAGGAAAACTTGAGCAAGTCCGCAACTTGGAAAACCTCTCCCTCACCCTAAACGTCCCAGACATTAACCAACAAAATGTTCAAAACCCAACGCCTCCTCAAAATATGCCAAACCAACATCCACAAAAATCCTACCCGCACCCCTATCAATACGCCACACCACCTCAAAATCCCCAATCCTCTACCCGGTACCACGCTCCTCCACAACACCATCATCAACCAACCCAGTACCCACAAACCACTACCTATCACACTCCTCAGAACACACCACAACCTATTCCCGATCCTCAAAACTCCACCATTGATCACCACTACACCCAAATCCCTGGCACCCACTAAAACAATCCCATATACGTGGAAACAACACCTCACTCCGCACAACCAATCTCCTATACACCAAAACCCACTAAGAAGGACCTGCACATCAAGAACATGGCCGAGGAGCTCAAGAAGTTGACAAGTTGAGTTCAGGGTGTTGAAGGAGGTAAAGGGATAGAAGGTCTGAACTACGAGGATTTATGCATACAACCAGATGTGGAACTGCTGGAGGGTTACAAACCTCCCAAATTCGAGATGTTTGACGGAACGGGTGATCCCAAGGTTCGTTTGAGGACTTATTGTGACAAGCTCGTGGGGGTCGAAAAAGATGAAAGGATCCGAATGAAGCTCTTCATGAGAAGTCTTACCGGAGATGCCCTGTCCTGGTACATAAGCCAGAACCCTAAGAAGTGGGCCAATTGGGTGAGCATGGCATCAAAATTTATGGATCCGTTCAGGTTTAATACAGAAAACGCACCGGATGTCTTCTATATCTAGAACTTAAAGAAGAAGCCAGCTGAGACTTTCCGCGAGTATGCTACTCGGTAGAGATCGGAAGCAGCCAAGGTCAGAC
>NW_017680206.1:10573-14197 GCF_001879085.1 Nicotiana attenuata | reverse complement strand
ATATGCAGTCCCCCCAAGTGTTTGAGCAGTGAAGTATGAAGCCTCGAGAACTTGTTTGTTTCTCTCAATTTGGTCCTTTTCCTGAAATAGAAAAACATACGGGACTCGGAGATGCGATTAGAGATGAAGACTGCCTAACCCGCGTGTATTTCCATCAGAATAATTGTAACCCTGGGCTGGGAATTTTAGAATATTCCATTTTGCCGTGCAGGTCGTGACTCATCATTTGGCACGGGTAAGGGTTTTTGCCTAGCATCTAAAATCGTTAGTATAATTTTAACAATTCAAAGAAAATTTTTAACATAGCGATACCTGACCATGGGTACTTTCTCAAAAGTAATATCTCTTTAGGTGGACAGCATTCCAATGTGTGGGTAGAATTTTCCCATCCATTGTCTCTAACTCATATGCTCCTTTTCCCGCAATATCACTAACTCTGAAGGGTCCTTCCCATGTTGGACTTAGCTTTCCTGAATTAGCGGCCTTTGTAGATTGGAATACCTTTTTAAGCACGAAGTCCCCAATTTTAAAAAATCTGAGGCGTGCTTTCCTGTTGTAACACCGTTCAATTACTTGCTTTTGTGCTGCCATCCTTATTAATGCGGCTTCTCTTCTTCCTTCGAGCAAATCAAGGTTCACCCGCATATCTTCATCATTTTACTCTTCCGTTGCTTGAGCATATCGTGTGCTCGGTTCTCCTATTTCAACTGGGATTAAGGCCTCCTCACCATAAACCATTGAAAATGGTGTTTCTCCCGTGCTTATTTTTGTCGTTGTACGATAAGCCCATAATACTCCAGGTAATACCTCAGGCCAATTACCTTTTGAATCTTGTAACCTTTTCTTCAAGTTATTGATAATGACCTTGTTTGTGGATTCCGCTTGTCCATTACCCACTGGATGGTATGGCGTAGATGTTATCCTCTTAATTTGACAACTTTGAAAAAATTCTGTGATTTGAGATCCTATGAATTGTGGACCATTATCACACACGATTTCCTTCGGCACTCCAAAGCGGCATATTATATTCCTCCAAACGAAGTCTTTAACTTCCTTCTCTCGTACCTGTTTAAATGCTCCTGCTTCTACCCATTTAGTGAAATAATCAGTAAGTACAAGTAGAAACTTCACCTGACCTTTTGCTTGTGGTAATGGACCTACGATATCCATTCCCCATTTCATAAAGGGCCACGGAGCTATGACATGATGCAATAACTCAGCTGGTCTATGCATATTATTCCCGTACCTTTGACATTTATCACATTTAGACACAAAACTATTTGCTTCCTCTTCCATCTTAGGCCAATAATACCCTGCTCGAATCAATATTTTTACCAGCGACCTTCCTTCCGCATGATTTCCACAATGTCCTTCATGTATTTCCCTCATATTCTGTTTGGGAAGGTCCAAGACACCTTGCTAATGGTCCACCAAACATCTTTCGATAAAGGTTTCCTTGATATAAACAATAACGAGCAGTTTTTTTACGGAGCGCGTGTGCCTTCCTTTTGTCATCAGGTACGGTTCCGTACTGCAGAAAAGCAACAATCTCGTTTCTCCAATCCCATGTTAAATTATTAAAATTTACCTCATTCTTATCAGGTTCGAGAATGGAATGAAATAAATGTACAACTGAAGCATTTGCATCTTTTGCCACGTCTGCTGCAGATGCGAGATTGGCTAAAGCATCTGCCTCTATATTTTCATCTCTTGGTATTTGCATAACTTTCCACGTCTGAAACTGCTTTATTAATTCTCGTACTTTTCTAAGTACTCTTGCATTCGTGCTTCCCTGGCTGCGTAAGTCCCCAGCATCTGGTTAACAACAAGTTGTGAATCACTCTTGATTATAATCTGGGTTATGCCAAGTTCTCGAGCCAATTCCAAACCTGCAATGACAGCTTCATACTCTGCTTCATTGTTAGTTATCGAATGACACTTTATAGCTTGTTTAATAGTTTCACCCGTGGGTGGTACGAGAACTATTCCTAAACCTGCACCTTTTACGTTAGATGAATCGTCAGTGAATAAAATCCAAGTCCCCGGGTTTGCACCATTAAAAACTTGTAATTCTTTTTCTGCTTCTAATTGCATCCCCTGATTGAAATCAGCTAATACCTGAGATTTTATAGCAGTCCTAGGTTGATAAGTGAAGTCGTATTCACTTAATTCTATAGCCCATTTTGCTAATCTACCTGATAATTCATGTTTATGCAAAATGTTTCGTAATGGAAAAGCAGTAACCATAGCAATGGGATGACATTGAAAGTAAGGTCTTAATTTTCTAGATGCCATGATCAAAGCAAGTGCTAATTTTTCTAGTTGCGGGTACCGTGTTTCTGCATCTAACAAAGACTTGCTTATATAATAGATAGGAGATTGTTTACCTTGATCCTCCCGGACTAAAACAGCATTTACCGCAACTTCTGATACGGCAAGATAGATGAGTAACTTCTCTCCTACCTTTGGTTTCGCCAACAACGGTGGATTTGACAAATATACTTTCAGATGCTTAAGTGCCTACTAACAATCTTCGTTCCATTCAAAATGATCCTGTTTCTTTAAAGCTGAGAAAAATTTGAAGCATTTTTCTGAAGACTTTGAAATGAATCTCCCCAGAGCTGCAATTCTCCCAGTTAGTCTTTGAACTTCTTTTTTACTCGTAAGTACATCAGGGATTTCCTCTATTGCTTTGATCTGTGAAGGATTTACCTCAATACCACGGTTAGAGACAAGGAAACCTAAAAATTTTCCTGATGCCACACCAAATGCACATTTTTCTGGATTGAATTTCATATTATACTTTCATAAAATTTGAAATGTGACAGATAAATGAGAGATGTGATCATGAGAATGCTGGGTTTTGACGAGCATATCGTCTATATATACCTCCATGGTTTTACCTAAATGTTCCTGGAACATTTTAGTGACCAACCTTTGATAGGTTGCTCCAGCATTTTTGAGACCAAAGGGCATTACTTTATAAAAGTAAGTCCCCCTGTCTGTGATAAAAGAAGTTTTCTCTTCATCACTTGGATCCATTTTGATTTGGTTATAGCCTGAATATGCATCTAAAAAACTTAAAAGTTCATGCCCTGCAGTTGCATCAATTAACTGATCTATATGCGGTAAAGGGAAAGAGTCTTTTGGACAAGCTTTGTTAAGGTCTGTATAATCTACACAAACTCGCCACTTACCATTTTTCTTAGGTACTACAACTGTATTAGCTAACCAATTAGGATACTTTACCTCACGGATAGAACCAATTTTTAATAACTTTTGGACCTCATCTTGAATCACCTGGTTTTTGAAAGCTCCTTGCTTTCTTTTCTTTTGCTTTATTGGTGTGAATGATGGGACTTCATTTAGTTTGTTAGTCATCACATCCGGTGGTATTCCTGTCATATCAGCATGGGACCAAGCAAAACAATCCACGTTAGATTTCAGAAATTCAATTAACATACCTCGCATGTCGGAGCTTAGATTGGCTCCAACATAAACCTTCCGTTCAGGCCATTGCTCAAATAATATCACAACTTCGAGTTCTTCAATTGTTGTTTTGATATTTTCATTCTTTTCAGGCTCTTGAATTGTGTCAGGTCTCGAGTCTACATCTGTCCGTCC
>NW_017680206.1:5387-10047 GCF_001879085.1 Nicotiana attenuata | reverse complement strand
TCATCGAAAGAATACCTTCGTTTTCTAAAACCTGCCGTACCCGTTTCCGTGTGTAATCGTTACTTTAGAAACCTTGTTGGAAGCCGTATATGTTACACCATAAATATCTTCTCCCCCACTTATAACATTCACCGTTCTCTTGGGTGATGGGGGCTTTGGTGGCTCTTGCCTATTTTTCATATAGGCTTGCTTACCTTTCTCACTAAATAACTCAGTGAGATACCCTTGTTTCAATAGATGGTCCACTTCACCTTGTAAGATTCTACATTCTGAAGTCTTATGCCCGTGATCATTGTGGAATTCGCACCAATGATCTGGATTGTGCCTATTTGGATTTGACCGCATCTCTTTTGGCCACCGTACCTTATCTCCCATGCTCCTCAAAACAGCTACGAGCTCGGAGGTAGTGACATTGAAATTATATCCACCGAATCTCGCTTTTAAACCTCTGTCATCATCTCGTGACTCTTGTCTGTTTCGGTCATTTCTGAACCTTGATGAAGAACCAGATTCCCTGTTCCTCGATTTTTGATCATATCGTTGGTTATCCTGCTTTGACCGTGAGTCTTTTCCTACAGGTCCCATATATGTATCGTATCTGTTTTTACCTGATCTTTTTTCGGTTTTTGACCTTCTGGAATTACTCCTTTCGTCATGATGAAACTGAGGTACGGTATCTTCCTCAATTCGCAACTTCGTACTGTACCTGTTATAAACGTCATTCCACGTGGTTGCAGGGAACTCTCGAAGGCTTTCTTTAAGTCTTCTCGTGGCTTTTGAACTTTTATCATTTAAGTTGCTTGCAAAAGCTATTGCAGCCCAATTATCAGGTACACGGGGTAAAGTCATCCTTTCACGTTGGAATCTATCAACAAAATCCCTGAGCAACTCTGAGTCCCCTTGTTTAATTTTGAAAATGTCTTCCATTCTTTTTTCCCTTTTGAGCTCCCGAGTGCGCTTTAATAAAAGAATCTGCAAGCTCAGCAAAAGAGTTTATAGAATTTTCAGGTAAAAGAGAATACCGGGTTAATGCACCCTTGGTGAGTGTTTCTCCAAATTTCTTGACCAACACGGATTCAATTTCTTGCTCGGTCAAATCGTTGCCTTTTACACCTGTAATAAATGTAGTTACATGATCACGTGGGTCTGTTGTGCCATCATATTTCGAGATGTCAGGCATTTTGAACTTTTTGGGATTGGAAGGGGAGCAACACTTGGTTTCCAAGGTTGTTGCGAGTATTTATCCACATCCACTCCTTTGATTACAGGGGGAACTCCAGGGATTTGCTCGATGCGCTCATTTTGTTCCTTAAGCTGTTTCTGCAAAGTTAGTACTAAATTTTGCAAATGAGAATTATTTGAATTACCTGGTTCTCCTTCTTGTGGGTCACTGGGGGTTCCTCCATTTCCAGAATTAACAAGTCCAGAACGAGGATTCTCCAATGTATTGTTATTAGGCGTAGGTGTGGGTGGTGCAACAGGTAATCGACTAACTAGAGCTTGAAGAGCTTTGCTAACCCGTGCATCAATTACTTTTTGTAAAGCGTCATCTGCTCCTTCAAAATATTCAGATTGCTCTTGTTCAACAGCACGAGATTCAGGAGCAGGAGTGCCTTCACGAGATTGGCGTGGTGAATTTTGAGGGGAAGGAACCACGTTAATGTTTTGTAAATCACCTTGATTCTGATGGATTTGATTTTCATGGTTTCCCAAGGTATTTTCACTATTATTGTTGTTGTTGTTGTTTGACATGATGATAACAACAGATAGAATGTAACTTAAAAAGAATAGATTATCAGATTCCCGATAATGGAACCAATTTGTTTAACCAAAAAACTAAATATTTGTTTAAAGCTAGAAATTAAGAGAGAAATCGGGTTACTGATAATCAAGAAATGAGAGACTTTGAGAACAACAATAAAGCAATGGATAAGTATATATTTCAGTATAATCTCAATGATATTTCGTATCCTACAGATGTTGAGACCTTCTCCTTTTATAGTTAATTCTAAGAGAAAGTGTAATGCCTTTGTCTTAATGAGGCAATTACGAGCAATAAATGACATTAAAAGAAACGTTACTCAATCATTCCTATTAAATACAAATCTCTAACGTTTTTGGCATTTAATGCTGAATTTGGACTCTTTTACGCTATCAGATTCATGTCTTCAATTCCTTCTGATCTTCGAGCTTTAAATGACTCGAACAAGTACGAGTCTCATTTCATTTGAATAATAGCTCGTGCCTTTAAGTATCTTTTCTCCCGCATCTGTTGTTGCTCGTGCCTCCTAACTGATTACCACGTTTTGACCATTTGACCAATCCACGTGTCATGACACGTCATCTTCAATATATAAATTTAATTTTTTTCCCAATACACCTGTCAGCTTCAAATTTTCGATCCGCCTCTGCTTGCATGCCCTCGTGTGCATGAACATTGCATGTTAATAGCACTCTATCTATGTCTTGTGAGTACGCTGTACGTAGTCTTATTAAGGTTAATCGATAACCCATTACAGTAGATAAAATGAGTACTTATATAAACATCTATATTTTGGAGGAAGACTAATACTAGGTTATTGTTATATTTCATTATATTATTAATTTGTGTCAATAATGTATTGATAGAACACCAATATTATCAACTAGTTGACTTACATGCATGCATTGTCTTCTAGAAATTCATCTAAAGGAATTCAAAAAAAAGAAGGGGGGGGGGGGGGGGGGGCTAGGCTCCCTTGTGTCTAGCTAGGAGATTCAATAATTTATGTGCTCTCTTGGTCTTTTGGTGATTCTTGAACGCACCGTACTGATGATGTCATAGTCACAACTGCAGGGTTGTTTGGTCGGGAAGTAAGTTATCTCATGATTAATTATCCCGAGATTAGTTATTTAGAGATTGTTTATCCCACTTTATTATAGGGATAAAAAACACTACAAATTCGGGGATAACTAATCACGTGATTAGTTATACCACGATTTTATCCCAATCAAACATGTGATAAATTCATATCAAATTTAATCTCGGAATAATTATCACTTGTCCCTCGTATCAAACGAGCCCTAACAGTTTGGAGGAGTAATGATAAGGGAAACCAAGAGAATTGAGCTTGAATGCAAATTAGTCAGAGTTACTGTTAGGAAAATATCATTGGATCGGTTCTACCCATAAGGGATGCTAGATGACTCATAAGCCTATTAATCAGTCAACCTTTTAAATCCTACTTATAACTTATAAATACATCATTATTGTTGAAACCCAATTTTTTCATATATATTTTTAATATGCAAAATACTTCCAAAATAGCATATGTATGTATATATAAGTATGTCCAAACGTTTTATTATTTTTTCTTAATTTTTAAAAGATTTTTAAATTAATTTATTGCCTTATTTTATCCACAAAAGCCCAATAATTATTCTCAAAATTATCATTTTAGTGATTCATTTATTTAACTCTCATATTTACACTAAAACATAGCTAAGATAATTTTTGCATATTTTTACAAATTTATTTAGTATTTTTAAGGCTAAATTGCATATAATTGCAATATTAGCCTCTTTTAGATCTAATTACGTTTATGTCTATAAAAATTAGGTCCAATATTTTTAGTTTGATAATTATGTATTATTAATTATTTTAGTACCTTTAATTTATTTTCAGAAATTACTTTACTATTTTTATAAAATAAATAAGGGAAATGTGGCTATTTAAAATATAGCCCAATTGTGTTTCAATTGTGGCCTGCATGGAACCCCAATTTTAAACCCAATTACCCTGACCCAATCCCCGTCTGAACCGACCCAAACCCAACCCCGTTAAACCGCTCCACGTACCCGATCAATCCATGTCGTTGATCAAATTGATCAACGGCCACCAAACCCCCTTTCAATAATTAATCCCAAACAACCCCTAAACCATATCATTTCTCTCATTCAGCCGCCTCCGAATCCCAATTCCCTCTTAAACTCTCTCTCAAACCCTAGCCGCCACCCTCAACCACCACCTAAAATCGCCCAAATCAATGGCTTCCAAAGCCATTGGAGGCCTGTATCTACCTCCTTTGGCTTCTATATGCCCGATTATCACGGTTTCAAAGCTGAATCCTGGGAAAGTTTGGTCCAGACCTTGGTTGTTTCAGTTCTATGGCTGTCTCCAGTTACCTTTGACTTTGCTCCGGCCAGCCATGGCTATTCAAGCCTGATTCTTGACTTCTCCTGCTTAGATCGATGATTTTCCAAGCCTTTCTCACCATCTGGGTTTCGTCTGAAACCCCAACCTTTGAGGTTCTTCCGATTCTTTTAGATCCGTTTAGATCTGTGTTTGCTCTAAAACTTCTAAACGTTTTCTCAAGGTTTCTTCCAAAACTTTGCCTTCAAAACCCCTTTATCTTTTCCGATTTAGGTTTTGTTAAGTTATTTCTAAGCTTTCTCTGATTTTTGACATGTCCTACTGTGTTTCCTTATGTCGTTCTTTTACTGGAGTTTGCATGTCAAGAGTCTTAGTTTCTTTTGAGGTTTCTGAATATATTTTCGTGTTAGTATTTGTTCGATTATTTATTTTTCATCTCTAGACTCGATTGATGGTGAAAACCCTAAAACTTTGGGTTCATTCGAGTTCTGAGACTATGTGCTGTGTGATTTGCTTGTTCATCATCCC
>NW_017680206.1:0-4005 GCF_001879085.1 Nicotiana attenuata | reverse complement strand
AGCGCATCGAGAAAATCCCTGGAGTTCCCTCTGTAATCAAAGGAGTGGATGTGGATAAATACTCGCAACAACCTTGGAAACCAAGTGCTGTTCCCCTCCCAATTCCAAAAAAGTTCAAAATGCCTGACATCTCGAAATATGATGGCACAACAGACCCATGTGATCATGTAACTGTATTTACTACAGGTGTAAAAGGCAACGATTTGACCAAGCAAGAAATTGAATCCGTGTTGGTCAAGAAATTTGGAGAAACACTCACCAAGGGTGCATTAACCTGGTATTCTCTTTTACCTGAAAATTCTACAAACTCTTTTGCTGAGCTTGCAGATTCTTTTATTAAAGCGCACTCGGGAGCTCAAAAGGTTGAAAAAAGAATGGAAGACATTTTCAAAATTAAACAAGGGGACTCAGAGTTGCTAAGAGATTTTGTTGATAGATTCCAACGTGAAAGGATGACTTTACCCCGTGTACCTGATAATTGGGCTACAATAGCTTTTGCAAGCAACTTAAATGATAAAAGTTCAGAAGCCACGAGAAGACTTAAAGAAAGCCTTCGAGAGTTTCCTGTAACTACGTGGAATGACGTTTATAACAGGTACAGTACGAAGTTGCGAATTGAGGAAGATACTGTACCTCAGTTTCATCATGAAGAAAGGAGCAATTCTAGGAGGTCAGAAACCGAAAAAAGATCAGGTAAAAACAGATACGATCCATATATGGGACCTGCAGGAAAAGACTCACGGTCAAAGCAGGATAATCAACGATATGATCAAAATATCGAGGAACAGGGAATCCGGTTCTTCATCAAGGTTCAGAAATGACTGAAACAGACAAGAGTCACGAGATGATGACAGAGGCTTAAAAGCGAGATTCGGTGATATAATTTCAATGTCACTACCTCCGAGCTCGTAGCTGTTTTGAGGAGCATGGGAGACAAGGTACGGTGGCCAAAAGAGATGCGTTCAACTCCAAATAGGCGCAATCCAGATCATTGGTGCGAATTCCACAATGATCACGGGCATAAGACTTCAGAATATAGATTCTTACAAAGTGAAGTGGATCATCTATTGAAACAAGGGTATCTCACTGAGTTATTTAGTGAGAAAGGTAAGCAAGCCTATATGAAAAATAGGCAAGAGCCACCAAAGCCCCCATCACCCAAGAGAACCGTGAATGTTATAAGTGGGGGAGAAGATATTTATGGTGTAACATATACGGCTTCCAACAAGGTTTCTAAAGTAACGATTACACACGGGAAACGGGTACAGCAGGTTTTAGAAAACGAAAGTATTTCTTTCGATGATGCAGATACCGAAGGAGTGATGACCCCCCACAACGACGCACTGGTAATATCTTTACTTGTACACGACACTAATGTAAAACGAGTTTTGATTGATCCAGGAAGTTCCTTAAATATTATACTACTAAGGGTATTAAGTGAAATGCAAGCTGAAGACAAAATGATACCGAAGGCGCATACCTTGTCCGGGTTCGACAATTCAAGTGTGGTAACAAAAGAAGAGGTAATTCTAACAACTTTTGCTGCAGGTGTTGTTAAAGAAACTAAATTTCAGGTAGTAGATATGGAAATGGCTTACAATATGAAGAGAAAACTTCTTTTATCACAGACAGGGGGACTTACTGTTATAAAGTAATGCCCTTTGGTCTCAAAAATGCTGGAGCAACCTATCAAAGGTTGGTCACTACAATGTTCCAGGAACATTTAGGTAAAACCATGGAGGTATATATAGACGATATGCTCGTCAAAACCCAGCATTCTCATGATCACATCTCTCATTTATCTGTCACATTTCAAATTTTACGAAAGTTTAATATGAAACTCAATCCAAAAAATGCGCGTTCGGGGTCGCATCAGGAAAGTTTTTGGGTTTCCTTGTCTCTAACCGTGGTATTGAGGTAAATCCTTCACAGATCAAAGCAATAGAGGAAATCCCTGATGTACTTACGAGTAAAAAAGAAGTTCAAAGACTAACTGGGAGAATTGCAGCTCTGGGGAGATTCATTTCCAAGTCTTCAGAAAAATGCTTCAAATTTTTCTCAGCTTTAAAGAAACAGGATCATTTTGAATGGAACGAAGATTGTCAGCAATCACTTAAGAATCTGAAAGTATATTTGTCAAATCCTCCGTTGTTGGCGAAACCAAAGGTAGGAGAGAAGTTACTCATCTATCTTGCCGTATCAGAAGTTGCGGTAAGTGCTATTTTAGTCCGGGAGGATCAAGGTAAACAATCTCCTATCTATTATGTAAGCAAGTCTTTGTTAGATGCAAAAACACGGTACCCGCAACTAGAAAAATTAGCACTTGCTTTGATCATGGCATCTAGAAAATTAAGACCTTACTTTCAATGTCATCCCATTGCTGTGGTTACTGCTTTTCCATTATGAAACATTTTGCATAAACATGAATTATCAGGAAGATTAACAAAATGGGCTATCGAATTAAGTGAATATGACATCACTTATGAACCTAGGACTGCTATAAAATCTCAGGTATTAGCTGATTTCGTAGCTGATTTCAGTCAGGGGATTCAATTAGAAGCGGAAAAAGAATTACNAGTAGATATGGAAATGGCTTACAATATGATCATGGGGAGACCTTGGATCCATGATATGGATGCTATCCCGTCAACTCTACATCAAGTTATTAAATTCCCGTCACCGTGGGGGATTTGCCAAATTCGTGGGGATCAGCAGACAGCCAGGAGTATTAACGCTGTAACAGATACAAGCACCGTAAATAAAGAAAAATAGCAATTACAGGAAACAGTTGAAGGTCAAACCTCAGCTGAGCAAGGACGGACAGATGTAGACTCGAGACCTGACACAATTCAAGAGCCTGAAGAGAATGAAAATATCAAAACAACAATTGAAGAACTCGAAGCAGTGATATTATTTAAGCAATGGCCTGAACGGAAGGTTTATGTTGGAGCCAATCTAAGCACCAACATGCGAGGTATGTTAATTGAATTTCTGAAAGCTAACGTGGATTGTTTTGCTTGGTCCCATGCTGATATGACAGGAATACCACCGGATGTGATGACTCACAAACTAAATGAAGACCCATCATTCACACCAATAAAGCAAAAGAAAAAAAAGCAAGGAGCTTTCAAAAACCAGGTGATTCAAGATGAGGTCCAAAAGTTACTAAAAATTGGGTTTATCCGTGAGGTAAAGTATCCAAATTGGTTAGCTAATACAGTTGTAGTACCTAAGAAAAATGGTAAGTGGCGAGTTTGTGTAGATTATACAGATCTTAACAAAGCTTGTCCAAAAGATTCTTTCCAAGTCTTCAGAAAAATGCTTCAAATTTTTCTCAGCTTTAAAGAAGCAGGATCATTTTGAATGGAACAAAGATTGCCAACAAGCACTTAAGAATCTGGAAGTGTATTTGTCAAATCCACCGTTGTTGGCGAAACCAAAGGTAGGAGAGAAGTTACTCATCTATCTTGCCGTATCAGAAGTTGCGGTAAGTGTTGTTTTAGTCCGGGAGGATCAAGGTAAACAATCTCCTATCTATTACGTAAGCAAGTCTTTGTTTGATGCAGAAACACAGTACCCGCAACTAGAAAAGTTAGCACTTGCTTTGATCATGACATCTAGAAAATTAAGACCTTACTTTCAATGTCATCCCATTGCTGTGGTTACTGCTTTTCCATTACGAAACATTTTGCATAAACATGAATTATCAGGAAGATTAGCAAAATGGGCTATAGAATTAAGTGAATACGAAATCACTTATCAACCTAGGACTGCTATAAAATCTCAAGTATTAGCTGATTTCGTAGCTGATTTCAGTCAGGGGATGCAATTAGAAGCAGAAAAAGAATTACAAGTTTTTAATGGCGCAAACCCGGGGACTTGGATTTTATTCACTGACGGTTCATCTAACGTAAAAGGTGCAGGTTTAGGAATAGTTCTCGTACCACCCACGGGTGAAACTATTAGACAAGCTATAAAGTGTCATTCAATAACTAACAATGAAGC
>NW_017680205.1:10413-14198 GCF_001879085.1 Nicotiana attenuata | reverse complement strand
ACCCCGGGTATTTGCTCTATGCGGTCACCTTGCTCTTTGAGCTGTTTCTGCAATGTTAGTACTAGATTTTGTAAATCAGAATTAACTGGATTACCTGGTTCTCCCTCATGTGTTTCACTGGGGGTTCCACCGCTACCTGAATTAACCAGTCCAGAACGAGGATTCTCCAAATTATTATTATTCGGAGTAGGTGTGGGTGGAGCAGCAGGTAATTGACTAACAAAAGCTTGTAAAGCCTTGTTGACCTGAGTAGCGATAAGTTTTTGTAAAGCTTCATCCATAGCTTCAGCATTTTCAAATTAAGCTTGTCCATCTGTGTGAGATCCCTCAGGAGTTCCTTCACGAGATCGTCGTGGAGAACCTTGTGGAGAAGGAACTAATGCATTATTGTCTCGCAGATCTCCCTGAAGTTGTTGGTTTGTTTGGTTTTCTTGGTTTCCTTGGATGTTGTCATTGTTGTTCGACATAGTTGACGCAACAAAGAGAATCGAGTTAAGATATAACTGATTATCAGATTTTCGGTAACGGAACCAATTTGTTTAACCAAAAAAATGGAATTTTAGTCAAAGCTAGAATTTAGAAGAACTCGGGTTACTGATAATCAAGAAAATGTAGAGAAAAGAAGTAATTAAGGAGAGTAAAATGACAATCAAGAGAAAATAAATCAATATATTATTCCCCAATATTTCGTGTCTACAACTGATCGTATATCTCCCTTTTTATAGCTACTTTTGAAGCTATCCGTTTTATTCTAATTATAATGAGGCTATTATGAGACATTAAATATATTAAATGCTCCGTTACACAATCATTACATAGAAAATATATTCTCTAACGTATTCAGTATTTAATGCTCATTAAATGTCGCATCTGCACTCCTTTATATGGCCAGATTCATTCCTTTTGATTCTCGGATATAAATGGCTTAAATAGGTACGGGCGCTGTGTTACTTAACTGATGTCCCGTGCCTCTTCATCTTTCTTTGCTCGTATTTGTTGTAACCCCTGTCTCGTGACTAATCACGATTCTTTGACCATTTGACCAATCCATGTGTCTTGACACGTCACCTTTATATAAATAAAATTTCCCCAATACAATAGTGTGGTAAGGAGAAAAGATACAAATCAGGTGCAAAACACAAAGAAATCCTGTATAGTTATTATTAACTGATTTTTTTCATGTGGATATCTACTTTACTTTCTTTTTTCCTTTTCGTGCCTTGTTTGTTGGTTAAAATCATATTTCACATTTTTTTTTAATGAGATAAACTATTACCTCAATCTTATGTTAATCTGAAATGAAGTATTCTCTCATTTTAAGGTGGTGTGAGTTTCAATATAAAATTTTTGATCCAATTCGATCTTGGGGTCAAATAAATATTAAAGACAATACAAAATATATCATTGGCTTAGCATGACAATGTACTATCCAAGAGTGTTAGATGACCATCGTATCTCTTCTATATCAGATAAAGTTTAGATGTGTATCTTTTAAATATATTAGATAAGGATTCAGATTACATTGTAAATTCAAATTCCTTCTACATAGGTCATAGAACAGTTAGGCTAACTTTGTTATCCTGTAATATTAGGTTTTGTTGGCCCAAGTAATGGTGAAGTTTTGAAGACTGACAAAGGAACTCAGGCATGGACAGGGTCCATCTTGTGAAGCACAGTTATGATCAACTCAAACATGTGAGATGCACGTGAAGGAGATAAACCTAACTTATCAGAAGTGATATCTCCTGATCATGATCGAAAAGGTTGCATATTGGATAAGGAGAAAGACTCCTTACACAAAGAGAAACACGGCTTAAGAAATGGATAGAGTTAGAGGATGAGACCAACTAGAACTCTTCCACCAAGGAAGAGTAGCATCTGTATTTTAGTCAATCTCTTTTTACTAACTCCATAAATATCAGTGTTGTTCTCCTTTACAGGTAATGTACATAAGCAGAAGTTAAACGTGAATTGACAGCAAAATAGCAAGGCGATTTTGCAAGCAATTTATGTGTGATTCAAGCGTGCAATCCTGAAGCTACTTGAATCAGATAGAAGAACCAGTTCCAAGTGTCTGTCTCTTATTATTGTAGTAGGTGATTTAATATTGTACCTTTCAGCTTTATCTAGAAGCAATTGTATTAGGTACTTAGAGTTTTCTAGTTAGAGTTAACTTGAAGTTGTCGCAACAGTTGAGGTTGTGTGCCACAACGGGATTACAGTTAATCCTAGGTTTACAAAAGAGTTTTTTGTAAATGCACTTTTTGGCTCAGTGATTTTAGTGGAGAGTTTGAGGAAATCGTACTATAAAGTAGGTCGTGGTTTTTTCACCTTTTGAGCCAGGTGTTTTTCACGTAAAATCTCTGTGTTCTTTAATTTCTGTATTTATTATTCCGCAACAGTAGTAGTTGGAACACATAGAAGAACCAGGTCCTTCTATAATCAGGTTAAACGAAAAATTGGGTACCACACAAATCACCCCTCCCCCTCTTGTGTGGTATTAAAGTATAAAACATCAATTGATTTCCCTAAATTATTTGCTATATATAATCTATCTACGGCCTTGGTAAATACTCAACCAAAGGCTTTACATTTTCACTTCTGCTTCAATCTTAATTTGGTATCAAGTGCCAATTTTTTTTTCCCTGGCACCATGACTATCCCCAACCAATTCATTGCCATCTTCTTCCACGTCAACACACCTTTCCATTATTGCTTCCAACTCTCAAACTGTGAGTCTTTCCAGTTTACCAATAAAACTTGACCGGGACAACTATTACCTTTGGCAATCCACTATTTACTCTATGTTTGAAGCCTTCGACTTGGAGGCTCATCTTGACGGATATGACATTCCTTCTCCCACCATTGCTACTTCAAATGCAACCACTTTCGAACCCACAACTAATCCAACTTTCAAAGTATGTAAGAAAAGAGACAAAATGCTCCTCCTTTGGCTCAAAACCACCATTAACCACTTTAGCATGCCTGTCTGCCACATATCATGCACATTCGTACCACTTATGAGGCTTTGTCATACCTCTCCAACCTTTATCAATCCCAATCCTTTGCCCGAGTTATGCAACTTCGCCATCAACTTCAAGCCACGACTAAGGGCTCTTCTTCTATCATGGAATATGCTGACAAGAAACGCACCATTTCCCATAGCCTAGCCTTTGCTGCACGTCCTATCACGGACGAAGAACTCATTAGCTTGGTCTAGACACTTCATATGGCTCCTTTCGCTCAGCTATTAATGCTCAACTTGCAACCCTCACAATTGATTCTCTTCTTGGTTTACTTCTCTAGGAAGAACAAAAACTTGCATAGGAACACAAAACTTTTCAACTTCAGGCTAATATCCTCTCCCGCCAATATCCTAGTCGTCCTTCATCCACCAAACAATCCAGCCAGCAGCCGCGACCAAACAATGCCCAAAGATCATTTACTGGGCCAAATAACAACCCTTCTCGTCCTAATAGCCGCTTCTCTCCTTGCATTATTTGTTAGACTTGTGAGAAGCCTAACCACCATGCCTGAAATTGCTACAATCGTAGCAACACTGATGCATATCCTCCAAACAGATCCTCTAACCGCCCACAAGTCAATATGGCACTACTAGAAATTGCAGCTATGGCAACGCATTTTATTGCTACGGATCCATAACCGTTGCGATAGGTATGTTATTGTTACGGTTATAACCGTTACAAACAATTGTTGGAACTACCGGGACACTTAGCAACTGAACCGTTGCAATAGCCTCAATAACCGTTCCTATAGATGTATAT
>NW_017680205.1:7476-8362 GCF_001879085.1 Nicotiana attenuata | reverse complement strand
ATAGATGTTGTCACACCTCCTTTTTCACTACACCCCCGTAAAGGGGTATAATAAGGGAGTTTTCCAATTAAAGGACAATCGAAACAGGATTTATTATTTAAAGATTCAAAGTCGCCACTTGGGATACTTATGGTGTCCCAAGTCACCGGTTCAAATCCCGAATCGAGGAAAAGGTTGACTCTGTATTACAGTCCACGAACACAGAAATTCGGGTAAGGAATTCTGTTAACCCGGGAGAAGGTGTTAGGCATACCCGGATTCCGTGGTTCTAGCACGGTCGCCCAACTGTTATAATTGGCCTATTATCTGATTTTAAAACACTTTAAACCTATGTGCATTTTTAACTTTATAACCGCTTTTATTTATTTAGAGGAAGATTGCAACGTCATTTAAAATATGTCTTGAACCGCGTCACATAAATGCACCCGCAGTCCGCAACTCATTTTATCTAACATTGTTGAGATTTGGATTTGGGTCACATAAATGCGCACCCGAGTTTAGGAAGGGAAATTATTAAAATAATGCACCTAAAGCAACTACGCGTTTGCAACTTTGCGAGGGCCATGAAAATTCGCTAAACGACACGCCTCGATTTCTAAGGATAAACAAAATTAATTAAACGGGGGCCATGCAATTGAGATCTTGTTCGGCACGGCACACCTCGACTTCCAAATTTAAAAGGGGATTCAAACTAAGCTTCGGAGGGCTGCAAGCTATTTGAGTTATTTAATACGGCTCACCTCCACTAATTAAACTAACTAAATAAGGTTTAAAGGAATTGTAGCTACTTTTAAATTAATCCTCAAACCCAGACATTAATCACAAGGCTATCTATACTTCATTTTTCGTAAAGCTTGGGTACCTAGCTTGAGGCCCAACAAGTCAA
>NW_017680205.1:0-4530 GCF_001879085.1 Nicotiana attenuata | reverse complement strand
ATTTATATCCTAGGAGTAAAGTCATCAGACTAGGTTTCTATCTTAGGAGAAAATTCATCAGACTAAGTATTTGCTACCTAGGAAGAAAGTTCATCAGACTAGATCTCTTTTTTTTTTTTTTTGTTATCTTAGGAGAAAAATTCATCAGACTAAGATTTATATTGGGAGGAAAATCCATCAGACTAGGACTTTTTATCCTAGGAGGAAAAATGTGAAGATCAATGGCAAGATTTTGTGCACAATAGCAAGACAAATAAAGGCAAAGATTTGAGAAACTTCCCTTTGTCGGCTCTTCTTTCTTTTCTTTTTTTTTTTGTCTGTCTTTTTTTCTTTTTTCTTTTTTTTTTGAACCGCTTTCCTTGCATTGCTTTGTTCCTATTTCACACAAAGAAAAATTTGTCAGTTTTGAAGATGGTGGTCGGTTTGTGGCCTTGAATCTTGAGTAGCTCGGCTTTTGCTCAATCAACTTGAGTCGGTTTCAAGAGACTTTTACTCTGCATCAACCCTGATTGTTTCACACCCATTACCATTTCTATTTGCAGCTCAAACAGCCTTATCCCAACTAAAGATCTTCGCTTAGGTTACCCTTTTTTGATATCTTAAATAACTTCCTGCTTTCTGAGCAATTTGTTTGTCAGAGAGAATCACAAGTTATCTTTGCTTGCGCCAAGTAGGCTGACAAGAGTCTTGGGGGAAGCTTTTGCATGAATCCTTGCATGTTGACTGTAACAACTGAGTGTGCTGGCCAAATTTACTTTGTGCAACTGAAAAGCTGGTAGCAGATTTTGAAATATTTTCTTACTTGTTTTGACAAGGACTGACTCAGAGTGAAGGACACAATGATGCAAAGAAATGAATATTAACAAGAAATGCCCCCTATCGGAAGGACAGAAGGGAGATTTTTTTTCTTTTTTTTTTCCTTTTTTTCCAGTAACTAACCTTAATGATCATGACATGCATTTTGGACTCAACGACCTGATCCATCAAACTATTCTAATCTTCCCTTTTACCATTCTTATGACCTTTGAAGTCGGACTTGTTTATGCTAATTCTTCGCATCTGCCTCACGACTCACTTTCGACAAGTAGTGCCCGAGGGGTTTTCATCAACAAGTCTCTCTCATTTATTCATCTCTGCTTACCGTCGTCTTACAGTGCCCGTGAGGGTTTTCACTAGCAAGACTCTCTCATTTTTTCTTTTATTTTCCTTTTTCTTTTGCTTCTTGTGTGAGCAACTTGACAGTATTCTATGTCGCGTGACAATCGTTTCTCTTTGCATGCTTTTCTTGGCATTCTTGAAGGCTTATCGGGAGGTCTTATTGGGAAGGTTTTTGGATAGGATAGGAAGAAAGGTCGGCATGAAGGCTCAAAGTAGACTCAAGAAATGAGGGGTTATGGACTTACAACTCTTGGAATCGACTCTTTCAAAAATGAAATAAAATCTCTGCCTTAGTTTCAACCATTGGGGATTTTTCTTGAATTCTTATTTGATTGGACCGAACCGTGAGGCTGCCTACGTATCCTTTAAAGGAATCAGGTCTAACGTAGTTCAAACATCTGACCTAACTATAATTCATCTTTCTTTCTGTTTTTTTCTTTTTCTTTTTTTTTTCTTTCAAAACAAATTGCCCCAGCTTCTATTTCTTGGGGGCATGGACCTTTGACTGTTCTTTTCTTCTTCATTTTTTTTCACTTGAACTTTCTAAGAATTGCCCCAGTTTGTACTCTTGGGACATGAACGTTTCTTTTCTTTTTCTTTTTCTTTTCATTTTTTTTACTTTTGACTCTAAACTTGATTTCAAAAGAGGGTGGTCAAAGAAAATAACACAGGCTCAAAAGGGGTAGCAAAGGGTACAGACTGTTTGGGTAGCAGAAAAAGGGCCTCCCAGCCTCGAGAACGCCAAATATAGTAACATTTTGCGATCTCAGCATTGACGAACATGTCTGTCTTCTTGGTGTGTCGTGGTCACAAGACACTTTCCATCCCTTAATGTCAAACTTTCCAACAAACTTCAATTGATTCTTCCTCAACCCGATCTTCACAATGATTTTAAGGTGAATTTACTCGACCTTAATTCCAAAGTATTTCAACTTTTTTTCATCCTCAAAAGTGTTTTTTCCTCAGTTATCCAATTCAAGCTTAAATCAATTTTCTAAGATCTGGCCAAAAATTCTGCATGCATGTCCTGTCACTAAAACTAGCGAGAAAAGAACTAGGAATAGAATGACACGAAATGACAAACTGTATTTTATTGAATAAGGATGGAAGGGTTTGACAACTAAACAAGCAACCTAAAATCCGAGTTACAACCCTAAAATAACCCGGATAATGAAAGTAGCAATAGAAATCGACAAACATGACTCATACAAACAGAATAGAACGATAGAAGGGTTTGACTCAATAAAACAATAAAATCTGGATCACAACCCTGAAATAACCCAGATAACAGAAAAAACATCAAAACAAGCTACCAAGATTCCTTACGAGTGAGGAGAGAATGACTTTTCAATTGCTAAGCCTGATATTTAGCCACAAATTTGCTCATCAGAATCACCATGGCCTTCTCCAAGTTCACTCAGCAAGTTCCCGAGAGGATTCTCATACTCCATGTCACCACGCATCAACCCCACAAAGTGTGCATCATCATGTGCAAGTAAAGGATTCTGCACGATATTCTGGGTATCACTATCTTGGATCACAATCAGGTTTTCCCGGATCATCCTTTCTATTTCTCTTTTCAAATTCCGACAACTTTCAACATTGTGCCCCTGGGCATTAGAATGGTATTCACACCTTTTAGAAGGATCAAAGCTTTTGCACGTGGGTCCACATGATTTGGAAGAATGGGTGCAATCATGCCATAATGCTTTAACTTCTCAAATAAGCTTGCATAGGACTCTCCTATTGGTGTAAAATTATCTTTCAACTTTTGTTCCCTTCTATACCCCTGGCTTCGATGTGGGTTATAAGGCACTTGAAAATTTTGTAGAGGCTAGTGGAGATTTTGTGATGCTCATGCCCGCCTTCTTGGGTGATTTGGTGGCTGGACAACATACTGAGGTGGAACAACAGATATGGTGAGTTCTGAGGTGGATAGTAATGCTCAGGAGAATCATGGAAAACAGACGAGGCTGCGCATACCTTCGAGATGCTCTCCTAGGACCTCTTCTCGACCATGATGTCATCATGATTTCTTCAACCTTCCCATTTATGTCACTAAAACTATCAGATTCAACCTGGACAGCCTGAGCTGCGGCTTTAAGAACTGCTTGACTTATAATTTTGCCTGTCTTAAGACCATTCTCTACCATTTCCCCCATTTTGATTGCTTCCGAGAAGGATTTACCAACTACAGACATCATGTTTTGAAAGTAATATGGCTCTAACGCTTGAAGGAAAACAGTAATTAGCTCATGGTCATCCATGAGTGGCTTAACCCTAGCTGCTTGCTCTCTCCATTTAATGGCATAATCCCGGAAACTTTCACTTGGTTTCTTCTTCAGGTTTGAAAGGGAATTGCGGTCTGGGGCAATGTCGATGTTGTATTGGAACTGTTTGACAAAGGTCTGTGCCATGTCATCCCAGACGTACCAGCGAGATGTGTCTTGATCCAAAAACCATTCGGATGCTACTCCCGTAAGGCTTTCCCCAAAATAAGCTATCAGCAATTCTTCATTTCTTCCCGCACCTCTTAGCTGATTGCAATACCTTTTCAGGTGGGCTATGAGGTCTCCATGTCCATCATACTTTTCAAATTTGGGAATCTTGAAACCAGGCGGCAAGTGGACATCGGGGAACATACATAGATCTTTGAAGGCAACACTCTTTTGATCTGCCAACCCTTGCATGGTTTTCAACTGTTGTTCTAAGCTTTTCACTCTTTGGGTCATTTCTTCCTGTGCCATCTTTCGGGCAGGCTTCTCAATTTTTGCAGGAAGATCAAACAAGTACGAGTGGTACTCAGGAGAGTGGTACTGCTCTTGCCAGGTAGCAAATTGTGACTCATGACAAGGCTGTCCTTAGCCATTGGCACATTTTGGTCATTTGCTGTTTCAATATTCTATTTTCCCCAACCACGGTAGACTCTTGTTGAACCCTCTGACCCCGAGTCTCTGGAGCACTTGTAACAACTTCGATGTCAGTTATCATTTTTCCTTGGATCTTGTGTTTCCAGCTTACCACAAACCGACCACCTCAACTTTCTTCACAATTCAAAACAAAACATGTTAGAATGGACTCAGTCAGTCCTTATTATTATCAACATTTTTTTTCATTTTTTTGTTATTTTTTTCATTTTTTTTTCATTTCTTTTTAATGGTGATCGAACCTGATGTGGGTTGCCTACGTATCATGTGGGAACATGAATCAGATCTTGCGTATTTCGGGAAGATTAGGAATAAGGAAATAAACTAACTCTTTTTTTTTGTTTGGATTTTGAACTTTTTCCAAAAGAAAGACTTAAAAAGAAGAAACAAAAAAAATATTTTTGGATTTTGATTTTTTTTTCAGCATTTTTGCAAAAAAAGGCTT
>NW_017680204.1:2548-14212 GCF_001879085.1 Nicotiana attenuata | reverse complement strand
AAGGTGTATTTTATTTTAAAATGCGCGCCTAAAGTAGCTACGCGTTTATTAAATGTGTGGGGAGCCATGAAATTCGCTAATGGCACATCCCGAAGTCTAAATATTTTGATATAAGCAATTAATGAGGGCCCCGCAATTTGTGTGTTTTATTTGGCGAGGCTCGTCTCGTCTATCATCTATTTTAAAGGGAATCCTAAAGTGGCTATAACCTTTCTATGTTGGTCAGTAAATTTTGGATAAAATTGGGCTTTAGTTTTGGCCCAATGCCATTTTAATGCCACTTGTGATAACGGGAAAGGCTGACTGGACAGAGGCTTTATCCAATGAAAACAGACCCAGATGGCCCGTCCAGTTCAGCTTATCGAGCAAATGCATCAGTGAATCAGGCTACTATTTTGCTGGTTTTGTACTTACTTCAATTAACTCATTATTTATATCATGCATGTTTTATGGTGACTATTTAAGCTAATGTCTGTTAGCAGCTATTAGTACGGGAACTTAAGCGAGTTAACACGGAAAAATACTAACGAACCTCTTTCAAGTTGTTCAATTGTATCTACTACTGGCTGCAACTAATTTCAGAAATGTATACGGGATAACTAGACTAAGGTGATTACTAATAATATGGAGATATCAAACTTAAGAGGATCAAGTCCAAAAGTTCATACAAATAACTGCTATAGGCAATCCTATTGACATGAAACAAAATCGAAACAGTCCAATCATAAATCTCATTGCAGAAAGTAGGCATTAGGTTCTAACATGTGAACTGCTATACTCAGAATCANTCTTGATTGTAATTGGTATTGAATTAATCACGTATCTTTTAAACACAATTAATTTAATTGTTACTCGTATTTTTTGAGGTTAACACCTTGTTTTCCTGTTCCTTCATTTTCTTTTCAATTTTACATTTCTATGTTGTGTTTTTCGGGTTCTGTTTCCGCTTTTCATGTGGCTTTTCAATTTCCCGAATTCCAATCTTGCTTATTTTCTTAAATTTTAAGATTCCAACACTTTTGTGTCCAGGAAATCAAAAGTACTGCTTCTATTCTGGCACAATGGTAATGGTATTGCTGCAAATTTGCGTGCGACTTACCATGCAATGACACTTTGACAGTATTTACCTGTTAAAACATTTGAAGCTGAACAATTAGTATAGCAGTACATCATTATAGTCCAATTCTGGTGTAATATAAGATAACGTCATGCACAATTTGATAAAATTACTTTTGTGAGAGAAATCAATACTAAAGTGACCATTTTAGTTACTTCCACCTACAATCGTCTCTCACGCAAAATGTTTCTAGCCGATATACCTATGATACAGTATAAAACCTTATTATATTTTATTTATTAAGTAATACTCATCGAGGAGAATTTTTTTTAAGACAGGCGCAACTATGCTTTTTTAATTCTATTATATTAGTCCACAGTTTGGTCAACAAAGCCTGTTCACCATTTGAAGCCCAAATAACTGAAATACCAATTTTCTTTTCCAGAACCACCGTGTTGTGGGGATTGGGATTATGCCCCAATCATTCTATTGATCACCAAAAAAAGATACACAATTGTAGGAAATTGGATATTTGTCCGGACCTCCTTAGGTTACATGAAGGATGAAGATTTCATCCTTATAAAAAAACTAGATGATCAAAGGCCCGTGCTAAAGCACGAGCCCGACATGATTATTATAACAGGTGGGCGCCTCATTTATTTCAGTTGTACGCTATTACAACTTGGACGCGATTGAGTTTTTCTTAGTTCAAAATGCATTACTTCCTCCGATTCAGTTTATGTGAACATATTTGATTGAGCACAAAATTTAAGAAAAAAAGAAGACATGAAATTTTCAAGCGAGACCTTGAAATCGAATACAAAATAACAAGAAAGAATTAAATTTCTTCGGATACAAAATAACAAGAGAAGAAAGTTGAAAATAGCATGCATGAGATTTTAGTGGAAGAGGCAGCAACAAGAACAAATAGCCAACGCCAAATAAATATTAATATATTCAAATGCTAAAGAATTAAATTTCAGCCTTCTTTGTAGTCAGTACTTTTTGAAATAAATGGTACAAACATACTATCAAGTCGTAGGACGTACAGAGAACAAGTAAAAGGTCGAGAAGGGAAGGATCCATTAGTGAGTTCACAACCCTTTTTTTTAATAACCAATGAGTTCACAACTTTTTATTGTCAAAAAGAATATCAGTGAAATAGAATACAATTGACATGAACCAAGCTATGAAGATATCCTGGTTCAGTAATCCTATTTCGGGAATATTCACATGTCATGATAGAAATTGTATTAAGCATTTCAATTCTTTTGCAGAACAGTTAAAAGTCATCCCACAAAGATCATGCTTTCTTTCTCTATCTTTTTCTCCCTATTTAAATAATCCATTTGCCTTGGTGTTATTTTTTTTTTGTTGGAAAGATAGACTGTATTATTACATGCTAAACAAGTACAGCGTATTTGTTTAGTGGATGCATACAAGGCATCCGTTGTACAAAACTAGGGCTTGTTGCTTGTTCTCCCACATGGGAAACAGTACTAGTACTAGAAGTAGTAGTTGCTAAAGAGATTGTACTATTACACATAATAGATAAACTAGAGAGAGATTGTGTAGAATTCCTAGTATTCTTCTTAAGCATCCTGCTGTGGAGTGTGCCAGTGTGATCTTGTTTATAACAAGAAATAGTGAAAGGTGGCGGTGTCCCAAAAAGTAGGCAGTGCTCCTGTGCATGGGTTGCTCCATATCTAGCTAAACTATCTGCTACACAATTCTGCTCTCTATAGATAACTTGTACTGATTGACTACCCAGCTGTTGGAGCAATAACCTGCAGTCATTAATGATATCAGTAAAGTGCATTGTAGGTGAATTGAACATACCGATTATTGCATGTGCATCCGTCTCAATGATGATTGGTTTGAGCAGTTTTTGAGCAGCAATTTGTAAGCCTTTGAGGAGTGCAAGAAGTTCTATTTTAACACTTGGGCCTGCTTTCACCGTTCCTGCAAAGCCTATAATCCAATTGCTTTGGTGATTGCGGAAAACTCCACTAATATCATAGTTGCTTTGATTAGGGAAGCAAGATCCATTAATATTTAGTTTGTAAAAAGTATGATTTGGTGGATGCCATTTGATATAGATAGGGGACTTTGAATTATTCTTAATTGAATGATTTGTTAAGAAGTAATTATTCAGTCGCCCTTGTTAAAGTTGAAGGTATATTTAAAACTACTTTTTGATGTTCGAAAATAAATTTGTTTCTTATAATCCAAAGTTCCCATAACGCAAAAGGAATCAAAGTGGTATAGGAAATTTTTTGTGGAGTCGATACTGAAGGGGTATGTATAAGTTTGTATAGCCAATTCATACTATCATTTTGAGATATTAAGGCGGTGTTACTGGTAAGTGGGACACCCTAAGGGCTTTCCAAAGTTGTAGGGTGTTAGGACAATGTTGAAATAGATGACTAATTATTTCAGTATCGTTGTGACACTGAGGACATGTTGCTGAACTGGTAATACCTAGTCGCGTAAGATACACAGCTGTTGGGAGTTTGTCATGGCAAATTAATCATAGGAAAAAGGATATTTTAGGAGGAATTGGAAGTTTCCAAATCCACTTGTACGAGGTGGTTGTGCATGTACGACTAGGTCTGGTAGTGTTTATAAGATACTTGTACATTGAGTTAACAGAGAAGATACCATTCTCTGTTAGATCCCAGAAAATTTTGTCACTAGTTATGGATACAAGTGGCATATAAATATTATCAATTAGGGAAATTATATGCGAAGGTAAGTTAAAAGGTACTTTATCTAGGTGCCATCTATCATTGTAATAATAATTAGATACTAACTTATTCTCCTCAAATTGAGGCATAGGACCATAAATGTAGTTTCTAATTATTAAATTATGGCTAAGCCATGGGACATTCCAGAACCTAACATGTTGTCCCGTTGTAATATTCCATTTATAACCTAAACAGCAGTATGTCCAGCCGTTAATAATATTGCGCCAAGTATTAGAATTTTTATAATTTATTAAAGTTTGCGGGCGTACATAATTATTTAAAAGAATTTTTGCCCACAACTGTTGTGGATTATTAAACATTCTCCATGAAAGGCTTGCATGTAGTGATTGGTTAATTGTAGTCAAATTTTGTATACCTAAACCCCCGAGTTCCAAAGGTTGAGTGATTGTAGACCACTTAATGAGATGTAATTTTTTCGTTTGAGGTGTTGTACCCCATAGAAAATTCCTTTGATATCGATTGAGGTAGCTTAGTATATAAGTAGGTATTTTTATAAATTGCATCAAATGATTAGGAAGGTGATTTAGTGTAGATTTGATTAAAGTCAGTCTTCCCGCTCGTGATAGGAAGTTTGTTTTCCAGCCTGCCAATTTTGTTTTAAAGTTATCGATTAAGAATTGGTAGTCATTTTTTGAAGGCTTATTTATAAAAATAGGGAATCCCAAATACTTTTCAAAATATTTTCCTTCTTTCATACGTAATATTTGAAGAATAATATTCTTTGTATTTGGTTGACAATTCTTTGAAAAGTATATTTTTGATTTATCAAAGTTTATAGATTGGCCAGACTGGTATGTAAATTCTGTAATAGTATTTACCATTGAATGACAAGTATTAGCTGAAATTTTTGAAGTGAGTATTATATCATCAACGAAGAATAAATGAGATAATTGTGGGCCATTATTTGATAATGAAATTGGGTTCCATGCCTGGTAGTCAACTGCATTATTTGTATTCCTGGACAACATTTCTAGACATAGGATGAACAGATAAGGTGACAAAGGATCACCCTGTCTAATGCCTCATGTGGGGATAAAATAATCAGTTGGACTACCATTAATTAAAATAGAGGTTGTGGTGGTGGTAATACAAGACATAATTAATTTAGTAAATTTATTTGGGAAATTTAAACTTACTAATGTATTATGAATGAAGGACCATTCTAATTTGTCAAAAGCTTTTTCTAGATCTATCTTAAGAAGCATACTTAAATTTTTACCCTTCATTTTTTGGAATTTACTAGTAATTTCTTGTACTATGATAGCATTATTTGCAGCTCTTTTGTTTTTTTTGAAAACCAGATTGTGTAGGATGTATAATTTGTTCTAGTATTGGTTTTAATCTGTTTACTAATATTTGTGTAATGATTTTGTAAATAGTATTACAAAGGCTAATAGGTCTATATTGAGCAATTGTGGATGCATTCTCATTTTTGGAAATAAGACAGATGAAAGTAGAATTCATTGTTGGATCAATTTCATAGTCAGTGAAGACCTTATGATAGAAATATTTAACAGAGTCGCCTATAGTGTCCCAATAATTTTGGTAAAAAAGAGGGTGAAGCCCATCTGGTCCAGGTGCTTTCATAGGTTGGAATGATTTAATAGCATTAAGAATTTCAAAGTCCTGTAAAGGCTGTGTGAGGGAAGTTTGGTCAGCATTTTGAGGATGTTTGAAGGAAGTAGTTTTGTTTTTGAAAAAGAAAAAGTTTTTTGAGTTGTAAATAAGGTCTTATAATAATGGATAATGTTATCATGTATTTGAGTAGGATTTGTGATCCAATTTCTCCCCTGATCTTGAATAGTCGTTATTCTATTATGTCTTCTACGATTAATAGTACTTAGGTGGAAAAATTTAGTATTGGCATCCCCATTATTTAACCAGTCAATACGCGATTTTAATTTCCAAAAGTCCTCTTCTAACCTAAGCATTTTATTAAAGTCTATTTTTAATTCATGTTCCAAGTTTTGTAAGAATATACTAGTTGGATAGTGGATAGATGATTGAAATCCACTTAACCTGGCTAGAATATTCCTCTTTTTCTTAAAAATTTTACCAAAGGTAAACTTGTTCCATTCTTCCACTGTGGATGTGAAATTATGTATGGCAGGAAGAAGTTCCAAATTGTCCATCCAAGCTTGCTTAACAACAGAATGAAAAGTAGGATGACTAGTCCAAATAGTTTCCAATCTAAATATTTTTTTCCTAGGTAAAGGACAGTGCTGAAGCTCTAGTCGAATGGGACAGTGATCTGAGTGAGTACGGAAAAGATGTGTGACAAGAGCGTCAGTGTATTGATTAATCCATTCATAGTTAGCGACTATACGATCAATACGTTCAAGTATGTTATACTTATTGTGTCTTCCATTAGTCCAAGTATATCGACTACCCTTATATCCTAAATCAGTCATTTGAAGTAATTTAGGTAGTCTAAGAACTTAATTGAACGTGAATTATTTATAGGAAGTCCACCATATTTATCTGTAGCATGTGTAATTTCATTAAAGTCTCCTCCAATAATCCAAGGTGCTTTATAATTATCATAGACATGCATGAGAATTTTCCATAACGATTGTCTATTAACTAATTCATTACTAGCATAGATGGCAGTGAATAAAAATTTAAAAGGCAAGGGTTTCACCTGGACATGGCAGTGTATTTCTTGTGCAGTAGTGGCCACTGGCTCGACAGCTACCACATTTGATAACCACAAGATTGCAATTCCTCCAGAATGGCCTGTTGCAGCAACCTCAATCATACCATTGAAGTTAAAATCTTCCTTCACACTTTGATAATTTTGACAGCGTGTCTCCAAGAGAACAACTAAAGCAGGCATATTATAATCAAGTAAAGACCTAAAGTTTCGTCTAAACTCAGTGGAAAGGGCTCATCTACAATTCCAGATGATCAAATTCATATGATTGTTGTCTTGTTCAGGAGTTGGACTTCTCCTTGTATTCCTCCAATTGCTCCTACTCTCTCCTGGACGTAGGCAAAAAGTGGGTAGTAGAAGCATCGCATATTTTCCCACATTTGGGTTTGTGGTTGGCCTTAGACAAAAGGATATTGTCAGTAGGTTTGGTGGGCATCTTACAAATATTTTTCTTTCGTATTCCTCCTTCTGCACAAATACCTTTATTCCATCGAGCCATGCATGTATTGGACGAGTTTCTCTGTTGTATACGATTGCTGCTTCTAGTTCTTCCTAAAAATTCTCGTCTTGTTCTTCTTGATTGGGACTTGGTGGTAATAAGTGGACTGGTGTTGAGGTTGGAGTTGATGGAGTTATGGATTGCATGAGTGGGAGAAGTGGTTGTGGATTCGTATAAGGCTGAATCCAAGGTATTGCTGGGGTTGGTGCCGGATAAAAAGGCATGTGAATGATATGGGGATGTAGGTAAGTGAGATCCCAAAAGGGTGTTGGAAGATTTAGAAGTTTGTATGGCGAGAGATGAGGAGCTTGCATCATTGACCAATGATATCTTGCAAAGATTTCTGTCCCTAGTTGCATTCCTTCCGCTATTATTTGAGCAAGGTCGCGTGTATTGTTGATTAATATTGTCACCTCTTGGTGATTTACTTCCATTGTGAATGTTAGGGCATAATTTTGAAGCCCCGTCTCTAACCAAGATGCAAGAGTTGAAGGTGCTTGTGGTGTTTGAGCGGTGTAAATTATCGTATTGGGTTCCATTATCAAGTGTGATGGAGGAAATGAGGTTGGATTCTGAGTGTGTTGTAGCCGGTGTATATTCTGGCGTTATGGGTTGGGTTGTGACCTTATTAGGTAATTGAGGTTGTTGGAAAATATTTTGTAAATTGGTGAAAAGTGGTGAATGAGTGATTGATGGGGATAAGACCAGATTTGAAGATGGAGTTGAACCATGCAAGATAGAGGAGGAATGTGAGTGGGTGATATTGGCGGTATGATTGATGGAATTGGAGTATGTGTGTTTGAAGGAGATTGAGATATGGTAGTGGAGATATCATGATGGTGTTCTTGCATGGAAGGTGTAATAGGGTTTGAGGAGCTCGAAAGAGTAGAATTAATAAGTGTTTTGTTATTTTTTTGTGTTGTATGTGTATTTTGTTATAGGCTAATAATTGTTGCTAGTTGTGTTGTGTGTGAGGGTGAGGTAGTGTCTTGCATGTGGGAGGGGTGGATGTGGCTTATTGCATGCAAGTTGATAGGTTGCGGTGGAGGTTGGACCAACTTTGATTGGGCCGAGTTTGTAGGTAAGTTTAGGGGTACTTGAGTAGTAATTATTTTGTGTGAAGAATTGGTTAAGTCTGGATTAAGGGAATTATCAGTGGTGTTGTCTTCAACAACTAGTTGATTAAAAGGATTATTATGAAGAATATTTTTTCCAGGTGCCGCTTGTTTTATATTAGAAGTAGACGATGAGTTAGTATTATTAATAGAAAGTTTAGTATAACGAAGAGTGGTAGAAGTATTAATCCTATCTATAGGCATACTTGATTGTCGTGTATTCCCTTTGGTGTAGTTAATTTTCCTAGCTGAATTAGTAGGAAATTTAACAATCTTCCATTCTTTAGTACTTGACATAGTGGTGGTAATAGGATTAAAGGTAGTGGACTGATTTAGTGTAGAGATTTCATTGGGATTAGTCAGTGTTTTGTAAGAACAAAGTGATTGATTATGTCCCATTCGACCACACTTAATGCATAACAAATTGAGACCTTCATATAAAATAATCTGTTTATGATGACCAATAAAAATATGAGTGCATAGTGGTTGATCCAAAAGAACCTGAACACACAACCTAGCATAACGTCCCCTTATTGTTGAAGATGTACAATTATCAATGGCTAATAAATTTCCAATTTTGTTTCCCAATTTCTGCAATATCTGGAAATCATAAAATTCTGTCGGTAATTCAGGTAGACGTAGCCAAATAGCAGAGTAATTTATTTTTGTTTCAGAAGCCATGAACTTTGGTTCCCATTGACGAACAGATAAGAAATGATTTAGTATAACCCAAGGTCCATCTTGTATAGCATGAATCTTATTTTCCTCCTTCTGGAATTTAAGTAAGTAAAAATTAGATCCTAAATCTATAAGCGGTAGATTTTCAGTAGGTTTCCATAAAGCGTAAATTTTTTGCCTCAGTAATTGGTGTCCAATTTTTTGACCATATAACTTTATAATCACTGCATGTTGCCATGGCTTATATATTCGTTCCTTTTCTTCAAGAGAAAGTGGAATGAAGATGTTTGAATGAGTTGGTGCGTCCAATTCATCATTTATAACCTGTGGAAATGATTGTTGGGTTTTTGATGTAGTTAATTAATATATTAAATACTTAAAAGAGGGTGAATGGGAAATGGAGAGAAATGAAATTTTTGAGTGAAATTTTAAGTTTCCCCCCTTGGCAAATGGGCATTGTCCCATATTGGAAGAGGAAGAGGTTTTTATGGGTATATAAGCAATTGCTCTTCTTCTAGCTCTTAAAGAGTTGAGAAGAAGGCAAGCCTCGCGCCGTCGTCGTCGTCGCTCGCTCGGCTCGGCTTCGGCTTCGGCTTCGGCTACAGCTACGGCTTCGGCTTCGGCTTCGGATTTGGATTCGGATTCGGATTCGGATTTGGATTTGGATTTGGTCAAATGATCGATTGATTGATTAACTTTTTGGACCAAATTTATTTGTTAATAGTAAAATATTAACAGAAATGTTATTAAATATTTGTTTTAATAAGAGAATATTAATATTAAATATTAATATTTAATTCAATCCGTTTTTCTATTTTGGTAACAGAAAAGTAATCACCCTCTTCAATTTTTCCTCTTTATTGTTGAGTAAATGACCATTTATGTAATGGCATTTATGCTGTGGGCGTTTTGCATAAACAGCCATTCTGAAGAGTTGCACCTCTTCAGATTTCAGCCCAACTTTGGCTATAAATACAACACTATTCTGCTCAGAATTTCACTACGATTTTCTGAGTTTCTTCTCCTTCTTCTGCATACTTTTAGCATCAAACAAAGCAAAAAGTAAGTGTGATTTGCTACCGAACTTTGTGTTCGCTGATGTCACGCCTCCTTTTTATTACTATACCCGCAAGGATATAATAAAGGGAGTTATTTCCGACTTGAACTGACAATCGGGACGGGATTCATTATTAATATTCAGAGTCGCCACTTGGGAAATTAATGGTGTCCCAAGTCACCTATCGAATCCCGAGCCGAGGAAATTATGACTCTGTTAATAGTCAGCGAACCAGAAATCAGAGTAAGGAATTCTGTTAACCGGGGAGAAGGTGTTAGGCATTCCCGGGTTCCGCGGTTCTAGCACGGTCGCTCAACTATTGTATTTGATTTTGTCTGATTTCGAAATATGTTCTAGCTTATGTGCTTTTATTAATAAACCGCTTTCATTTTTATTTATTCGATTTTTAAACGAATTGCAACGTCGTGGAAATGCGCCTTAAACCACGTTGCACCAGTGCACCCGTGATTGTTAACATATTTCGACTTCATTGAGATTTGGATTTGGGTCACATAAATGTGCACCCGTGTTTAGGAAGGTGATTTTATTTAAAATGTGCGCCTAAAGTAGCTACGCGTTTATTAAATGTGTGGGGAGCCATGAAATTCGCTAAATGGCACATCCCGAAGTCTAAATATTTTGATATAAGCAATTAATGAGGGCCCCGCAATTTGTGTGTCTTATTCGGCGAGGCTCGTCTCGTCTATCATTTATTTTAAAGGGAATCCTAAAGTGGCTATAACCTTTCTATGTTGGTCAGTAAATTTTGGATAAAATTGGGCTTTAGTTTTGGCCCAATGCCATTTTAATGCCACTTGATAACGGGAAAGGCTGACTGGACAGAGGCTTTATCCAATGAAAACAGACCTAGATGGCCCGTCCAGTTCAGCTTATCGAGCAAATGCATCAGCGAATCAGGCTACTATTTTTGCTGGTTTTGTACTTACTTCAATTAACTCATTATTTATATCATGCATGTTTTATGGTGACTATTTAAGCTAATGTCTGTTAGCAACTATTAGTACTGGAACTTAAGCGAGTTCACACGGCAAAATACTAACGAACCTCTTTCAAGTTGTTCAATTGTATCTACTACTGGCTGCAACTAATTTCAGAAATGTATACAGGATAACTAGACTAAGGTGATTACTAATAATACGGAGATATCAAACTTAAGAGGATCAAGTCCAAAAGTTCATACAAATAACTGCTATACTCAGAATCAAATTTCACTGCACAGTCCATATGAATAGTCCAGTTATACAGTCCAGTTAACAGTCCAGCATTTACACACATGTTACAAAATTGATTCGACACTATGCTGATTAAATCTAACACCTATTTAACTATCAATACATCACAGTCCAAACAGCACACTTCAAAACCAAACAGATGAACATTTGTATTCCATTTCAAGCTTAATGTTACAGCAGGGCAGATTCGAATGTGTACCTGGTAATTGCAAATAAGAAAAGGGAAAGATTAGCAGCAGTAACAACTTCAGCAGCAGCTCAGAAAACCAGTTTAAAATCTCAACGACAGTCCAGCACAGACCCAACAACTCAGAATAAATTAGAGAGCCAATAGAGTTCACAGATTAACCCAAACAGCACCAATCAGCTAAAAATGAACCCAGGACTGCCATCCCCAGTGAACAAACAACAAATCAACCTGGACTAAGTAAATCTCATGCACACATGATTCGAAAAGCTTGCGAATATCCAAAGTGAGCATACACAGATGGGTTCAGGTTACTTCTTATCCTTAACGAGCTAGGAAATGGGATTAATGACTGAAATTTGAGAATGAGGTTAGGAGAGATTAATGGAATAGTAAT
>NW_017680204.1:0-883 GCF_001879085.1 Nicotiana attenuata | reverse complement strand
GGCGGACGGCGGAGGGACAGTGGGGCTAGGGCGGAGGAGGGTGGCCGGCACCGGCGTTACAGGGGACGGGTTGGTACGAGGATGAGGAGTTGTGTTTTAATTTTTTGTATATAATTCGGACAGTTTTATTTCATTTTGGGAGTTAATCGTGGCCATTGGATTTGGGGAAATAGACAGGGGCATTTGGGCTAGGTTGGGGTGGGGTGTTTGGGCTAACTAATTTTTGGCCCAAATTTGGTCTCTACTTGAGACCAGTTTTAATTTTTCTTCTTTTTTTTTTCTTCTTTTTTTTTCCTGTATTTTTGTATTTATTTTTTCTGATTTTATAAAATGCTAAAACAAAGCAAAAGACCTAATTAAGCTATTTAACTCCTAAAATTATTATTTAAAACTCTATTTAAAGATAAATGTAATAATTAACAATGCAAAGAAACTATTTTCTTGCAATTTTCTTTACATTTTATTCTAAAACTAATTACTAAAACTGTGAAACTAAATCCCTAAATGCCAATGCATATTTTTTGGTATTTTCATATGGATTAAAATGCACAAATAAAAATGCAACAGTTACCAAAGCATGCCACAAAATTCACAGAAATTTATAAAATACTAGAAAAAACTTGTTTTGTTTGACATTTTGGGAATTATTGCTTAGGGCAAAAATCACGTGCTCACAGCTGCCCCTCTTTGCCCGGAAACACGAAGAGTTTTCGTGCAAAGACAAGTGAGCAGAAATGAATGATTTTTTCCCGTCTGCGTATTCGTGTGAAGCAATTTTTGAAAAAGCTTGACCGCACCCTGCTCCAGAGGTTGCCTACATATCCTGGGCTAAACAGGAATCAGGTCAGTGTAGTTCGGGAAGGTCTGGTAGCTGGGACTACCA
>NW_017680203.1:0-14213 GCF_001879085.1 Nicotiana attenuata | reverse complement strand
CGTATAATAGAGGATTTGCAGGCTATGAAATGATGTTCTCGGGCTATGATAATGGTGCCTCCGAACCATGATGCCTTTGAATAATGATATGCAAAAGACTTAGGCCATGGCATGGCGTTCTCGGGCTATGAAAAATGGTGCCTCCGAACAATGATGCCTTTGGACAATTTGGCGATATTTTAGCCGATGAAATGCAGGATTTGGCGATGTTTCAGCCAATGTAAATCATAAATATAAGCGGCAACATTTCAGCCATGCAGAATTTAAATAAAACTGGCGATATTTCAGCCGACATAGAGATTTAAATAAAGTTGGCGATATTTCAGCTGGCATAGAGATTAAAATAAAGTTGGCGATGTTTCCGCCATGTAAAGATTTAAATAGAGTTGGCGATGTTTCAGCCATGTAAAGATTTGAATAAAGTTGGCGATATTTCAGCCATGCAGATTTAAGTAAGGTTGGCGATATTTCAGCCGATGCAGAGATTTGAATAGAGTTGGCGATATTTCAGCCGTGCAGGATTTAAATAATATTGGCGATGTTTTAGCCGACACAGAAATTTAAATAAAGTTGCCGATATTTCAGCCGACGTAGCGATTTAAATAGAGTTCGCGATATTTCACCCATGCAAAAATTTAAATAAAGTTGGCGATGTTTCAGCCGACACAGAGATTTAAATAGAGTTGGTGATATTTCAGCCATGCAGGTGGAGACAATGCTTAGTCTCGGAAGGCAAAAAGGTAGCCTTATGCAATGTAGGAAAATGCAGGATGGAGGTAGTGCTTAACCTCGGAAGGCAGAAAGGTAGCTTTATGCAATGCAGGAAAATGCAGGATGCAGGTAGTGCTTAACCTCGGAAGGCAGAAAGGTAGCCTTATGCAATGCTGGAAAATGCAGGATAGAGGTAGTGATTAACCTCGGAAGGCAGAAAAGTAGCCTTATGCAATGCAAGAAAATGCAGGATGAAGACAATGCTTAGTCTCGGAAGGCAGAAAAGTAGCCTTATGCAATACAGGGAAATACAGATGGAGACAACGCTTAGTCTCGAAAGGCAGAAAGGTAGCTTTATGCAATGCAAGGAAATACAGATGGAGACAATGCTTAGTCTCAGAAGGAAGAAAGGTAGCCTTATGCAATGCAGGAAATAAAGGTGAAGAGTAACAAAATTTCTTAGCTGAGAGATGATAGTTGATGGTTGATTGTCATTGTGGCCGCTGGGGAGGTCAAGTGCGGACGGCACTTGTAAGTGAGCGATGATTCTGAGAGCTGTACTCCTGCAAAATATGAGTATGTAACCATATCTAGCGGTTCCACATCTTGGGTGCCTGCATCCAAAGAAAGATCGTGAGTTTTGTTAAGGGGAAGGTTAGTTCATCTTCCCGTGGACCCCGCTCGTCCTACTCGGCTCTTGTTTTCATCGGGTTAGCGTCGCTAAACAAAGCAATTTTGATAGTAGCCATGCATGATTTTAAAAATATGACGTAAATAATTTAAGAACGATTTTCTTTTTTAGATAAACCGACGACTGCGACGCGGTCCAAGACATTGTGGCCTCTTTTGCTCCGAAATTTTGAGGGTCCTCCTCAAAATTCTGCCCCAGTTTATTAGGCTGGTGTTTCTGACGGCTGCGTGCGATGAATGGCTGAAAGTTGACTTCGGAATTTGAGGGTCCTCCTCAAAATTCTGCCCCAGTTTCCAATATGGGGGAAATGAACATTTTATTGAATTGTGACCGAACCCATAGGGCTGCCTATGTATCCCCTCTTAAACAGGAATCAGGTCAGGTGTAGTTCAAATTACATCATAAAGGAAATCATAATGATTACACATAATAACGTTTGACTGCATATGAATTAATCAGCTTTGGCCAGACTTCTCCATCCATTTCCGCGAGTCTGAGGGCTCTACCTGTTAGGACCCGATGAACCATGTATGGGCCTTGCCAGTTAGGAGAGAACTTTCCTTTGGCCTAATCCTAATGCGGGAAAATTTTCTTCAGCACTAGCTGCCCCGGCATGAATTTTCTTAGCTTGACTCTTTTGTTGAAGGCTCTGGACATCCTGTTCTGATACAATTGACCATGGCAAACTTCGTTCATTCTTTTCCCGTCTATAAGGGCTAACTGCTCATAGCGACTCTTTACCCATTCTGCATCTTCAAGTTTCGCTCCCTGTATAATCCTCAGGGAGGGAATCTATACCTCGGCCGGGATGACTGCCTCGGTACCGTAAACCAACATATAGGGAGTCTCCCCAGTTGATGTGCAGACTGTGGTACGGTATCCCAATAAAGCAAAGGATAGCTTTTCGTGCCACTACTTGTGTTTCTCTATCATTTTCCTTAGTATCTTCTTGATGTTCTTATTGGCTGCTTCTACAGCTCCATTCATCTGAGGTCTGTAGGCTGTAGAATTCTTGTGCTTATTCTTGAACGTCTCACACATTGCTTTCATTAGGTCACTGTTGAGATTGGAACCATTATCAGTAATGATTGACTCTGGGATGCCGAACCGGCAAATTATATGGCCGCGGACAAAGTCTGCCACAACCTTCTTAGTTACTGCCTTATATGATGCTGCTTCAACCCATTTGGTGAAATAATCAACTGCCACTAGAATGAACCTGTGCCCGTTTGATGCGGCAGGCTCGATAGGTCCGATGACATCCATTCCCAAGCGGCAAACGGCCATGGCGAGCTTGTTGCATTAAGCTCATTATGAGGCACCTTTATCATATCTGCATGTATCTGACAGCGATGTCATTTCGGACATACTGGATGCAGTCCGTTTCCATAGTCATCAAAAAATAACCAGCTCGGAGTATTTTCTTGGCTAAGACAAAACCATTCATGTGCGGGCCACAGGTCCCTGCATGAACTTCTTCCAACAACCTGGATGCTTCTGATGCTTCGACACACCTTAGTAATCCCAAATCGGGAGTCCTCCTATACAGGATTCCTCCGCTGTGAAAGAAGTGATTGGATTACCTCCGCAGTGTGCACTTCTTAGTAGTGTTTGCAAGTTCTGGGTATTCTCCTGTTGCCAGATATTTCTTAATGTCATGAAACCATGGTTTTCCGTCTGCTTCTTCCTCGACATGATCACAGTAAGCTGGCTGATCATGAATTTTTACCGGGGTGGGATCAATGAAGTTTTTATCTGGATGCTGAATCATGGATGATAGAGTGGCCAATGCGTCGGCGAACTCATTCTGGACTCTGGGGACATGCCTGAATTCTGTCTTTGTAAACCTTTTCCTCAACTCCTATACATGATGCAAATACGGGAGTATCTTGGAGTTCCTGGTTGCCCATTCTTCACAGACTTGATGTATGAGCAAGTTTGGAATCCCCGATCACTAGTAACTCCTGAATGTTCATGTCAGTGGCCAACTTGAGCCCTAAGATGCAAGCTTCGTACTCGGCCATGTTGTTGGTGCACGGGAACCTGAGCTTGGCAGACACCAGATAATACTGACCTGTTTCTAATACTAGAACTGTTCCTATGCCAACTCCTTTAAAGTTTGCGGCTCCGTCGAAAAACATTCTCCAGCCTTCATAGGATTCTTCAATGTCTTCTCTTATGAAAGAGACCTCTTCGTTAGGAAAATACGTCTTTAGAGGCTCGTATTCTCCATCCACAGGATTTTCGGCAAGATGATCTGCCAGTGCCTATCCTTTGATTGCTTTCTGGGTCACATAGACAATATCAAATTCACTCAGTAGGATTTGCCATTTGGCTAGCTTGCCCATGGGCATGGGCTTCTGAAAGATGTACTTCAGCGGATCCATGCTTGATATGAAATAAGTGGTATAGGCGCATAAATAATGCCTCAACTTCTGAGCTACCCAAGTCAGAGCACAACAGGTGCATTCTAGTAGGGAATACCGAGCCTCGTGTGGGGTGAACTTCTTGCTCAGATAGTAGATGGATTGCTCCTTTCTCCCTGTTTCATCATTTTGTCCTAAAACACAACCGAATGCCCCATCCAGTACTGCAAGGTAGAGCAATAGCGGTCTACCCGGTTCGGGCGGAACCGGACTAGCGGCGCTGACAGGTTTTCCTTGATTCTGTCGAAGGCTTTCTGACAATCATCAGTCCACTTAGTGGCGACATCCTTCTTCAACATCTTAAAGATTGGCTCACAAATGACAATGGATTGAGCTATGAACCGACTTATGTAATTGAGTCTCCCTAAGAAACTCATAACCTCTTTCTTGTTCTTTGGCGGTGGCAATTCTTGAATGGCCTTAACCTTTGACGGATCCAGTTCTATTCCTCATCGACTTATGATGAACCCAAGAAGTTTTCCGGCAGGAACCCCGAATGTACATTTGGCGGGATTCAGTATCAAGTTGTACCTTCTCAATCTGTTGAAGAACTTCCTTAAATCTTCCATGTGGTCAGTGGCTTTCTTGGATTTGATGATGACATCGTGTACATACACCTCGATCTCTTTGTGTATCATGTCATGAAAAATAGTAGTCGTGGCCCTTATGTAGGTGGCCCCAGCATTCTTCAATCCGAACGGCATCATCTTGTAACAATACATCCCCCACGGCGTAATGAAAGCCGTTTTCTCCTCGTCTTCCTCGTCCATCCATATCTGATGATATCCAGCAAAGCAATCGACAATTCACTGCAACTCGTGCTTGGCGCGGTTGTCAATCAGGATATGTATGTTTGGCAAGGGGAAGTCGTCTTTCGGACTGGCCCAGTTGAGGTCCCGGTAGTCGACACAGACTCTGACCTTCCCGTCCTTCTTTGGCAGTGGCACAATGTTGGCGAACCATGTTGGATACTCCACTACCCTGAGGACCTTGGCTTTGACTTGTTTGGTAACTTCTGCCTTGATTTTCAAACTCATGTCTGGCTTGAACTTTCTGAGCCTCTGCTTTACCGGTGGGCATGTCGGATCTGTTGGCAGTTTGTGAGCTACAATAGATGTACTGAGACCGGTCATATCATCATACGACTAGGCAAATATGTCCTCATATTCTTTTAATAATTCCGTGTACTTTTCCTTTTCTGATGGTGACAGGTGAACACTGATGCGCGTTTCCTTGACATTCTCTGTATCCCCCAAGTTGACAACCTCAGTTTCGTCCAAGTTAGACTTAGGCCTATTCTCAAAGTCCTCAACCTCTTTAACGACCTCTTCTGGTATTTCATCCTCTTCTGAGTCTATATTCATTTGTTGCATTATCTCGTCGCATGTCACTTTCGTCGATTCATCAAGATAAGTAATAGTAATGATGTGTAAATAGAGTAAATGATAGAGAAAATAATAAGAGCGAGATTTATAAGAAACTGAAATACTTTGATAAATTCCATAATTGTTTTGAACATCGGAGCTCTTTTCGAAATTTAAAGAAAATACGGAAGGGAAATCAACTAGCGAAAAAGTAAAAGGTAATGCATAGTGCTTTGTTCAGCCTTGCTACCCCAAAGCTTTCCGGGCGTTGGTGGTTCTGACAGACCAGTTGTTGAGGCATGCTCCTCGGCTCACAGCTTGTACGGAAGGGCCTTCCTCCCCTTCCTCCTCGAAAATGACATGACAGTCCATATTGTCATCTTCCAAGAACAGGTTCTGCATTGCCGCCAATGTTTCCTCTTCTTCTGACCCATATATGATGTCTGCCGGCTGGAAAGTCTGCTCCAGGCAAGGTATCGGGTGCTCCAGCGGATAGTAAGTGCCGCGCCATGGTGGCCACCAATTCTTGAATTCTTCCCAAGTATATCCATACCCTAACTCGAAGGTTGTGCCATGCTTCTTCAGTTTGATAGGTTTAGTGATTCCCTGGAGGTTCTTGCCGAGCCCTTTGCCAGGTTCATACCCGCTCCAATTTAGTATACTTTCGATTTTGTTATCCCACCACTTATCCTTGTCCACAGCGTTGACTCGCTCAATGTGATGGTAGGTTTCTCTGCCTAGCTTCCTTTTTCCTTCAATTGCCGGAATGGTCTAGCGACTGTATATGGGGTTACTACCATCGCCATGAATAATCACCTCTTGGTGATTCCACTCAAACTTTACTGCCTGGTGCAGGGTTGATGCTACAGCTCCAGCGGCGTGGATCCAAGGTCGTCCCAATAGTAAGTTGTATGATGCTGGAATGTCTATCACTTGAAAATCGACGTCGAACCAAGTCAGTCCCATTTGCAGACACAAACTGATTTCCCCAATAGTGGACCTTTGGGAACCATCAAAAGCTTTGATGTTGATAGCCCCATCCTTGATCTCATGCAGGCTCTTCCCCAACATTCTGAGAGTCACCAATGGACAAATATTAAGGATGGACCCTCCGTCAATCAAAGTCCTGGTGATGAAATAGTCTTCACATTGCACAGTGACGTGCAACGTGTTGTTGTGGCTTAACCCTCCCGGGGGCAACTCATCCTCGTGGAAAGTGATCTTATGACTCTCCAATATCTTCCCTACCATGTTCGCCATTTCTCCTCCAGTTATGTTGCTGGGTACATATGCCTCACTCAGTATCTTCAACAAGGCATTCTTATGTGCATCAGAGATTTGCAGCAGAGCCAGGATAGAGATCTGTGCCGGTGTTTTATTTAGTTGATCAACTACTGAGTACTCTTTTGCTTGTATCTTCCGCCAGAGAATCAGGCCCAGTTTCAATAGGCCATCCAGAGGCCTGCTTATTTGATTCAACTAAATGCTCCGGAGTATATACCCTGCCAGTTCTGGTCATACCTTGTGCTGCAATTGCTTCTCCAGACCTAGTTTTCCCTTTCCTTCTCTCCTCGGCGGTGTAATCCCAAGGAATGGCCTGCGTATGGAACGGTGTTGTGGCTGACATTGCTACAGGAATGGGCACCCTTATTTTGGGAGGTAACACAGCAACTTAATATGGTACAGGTGCCTTTGGAGCCCCAAACTCTACCTCAATTGGCTCTATGGTCTTTGTGGATGATGGTGTTTCATGCTCGAGAGGTATGGACAGCATCCCCAGAGGGATGGATCTGGACTACAATTGGATTCAGTGTGACTAATGGTTTCTTGGGCTTGTCACCTTCGGCAATCAATCCAATCGACCCTTTGGGGTCCCAATCATCTTCTACCTCGATCATGTGCATGCCTCCGCCCTTGTGGTCAGGCAGGGGATTCTTGCGAACATTAGGAGTAGACTCCTTCGCCATGATGATCTTGTTGTCAATTAAAGCTTGGATTTTCTCCTTCAGAGATCGGCAGTCATCAATGGTATGCCCCTTCATGCCGGAATAGTATGCACAAGTTTTGTTCGGGTTGACCCATTGGGAAGGATTTTCTGGAGTTATGGCAGGGATTGGGGTGACGTAACTAGCAGCTTTGAGCCTTTCATATAGCTGGTCGATTGGTTCGGCGATGGTGGTGTATTGCTTGGGAGGTCTACGGTCGAAGTTAGGACATGGTCGTTTTGGTGGGTGGGAGGTGATTGATAGTGAGAGGGTTGGGCATTATAGGCTTGGTAGACGGGTGCGGGTTGAGAATATCTTGGTGAGGGAGGTTGATATGTGGGGGATGGAGATGATTGGTAAGTAGGTGATGGAATTTGGTTAGAGGGCGGAGGTGCTTGGTAATTAGGGATAGGTTGATATGTGAGAGGAGGTACTGGGTAAGATTGGTATTTTATTGGGGATTTCGTTCTCTGTGCAACCATCACGACACTCACATCCTTTTTCTTGGACGTGCCACCAGATTGTAGGGCTTTGTTGGTAGCTTGCAATGCCTCAAAATTAGTGACCATACCGCTTTTAATGCCTTCCTTAATCCTTTCTCCTAGTTTGATGATATCGGAGAATTTCTGGCCTTTGATCAGCATCAACCTCTCATAATACTGTGGATCCTGAGCTCGCACGAAAAACATGTTCATTTGTTCTTCTTCCAAGGCCGGCCTGCCGTTAGCAGCCTCTGATCTCCAACGAGTAGCATACTCGCGGAATGTCTCTATAGGTTTCTTCTTCAAATTCTGGATGTAGAAGACATCTGGCGCATTCTCTGTATTGAATCTGAACTTGTCCATGAAATCGAACGCCATTCCTACCCAGCTTGTCCACTTCTTGGGATCTTGGCTGATGTACCAAGATAGCGCATCACCTTTCAAACTATTCATGAAGAGCTTCATGCAAATCTTTTCATCTCTTCCGACACCGACCAGCTTATCACATTATTTCCTCAAATGGACTTTGGGATCCCCTGAGCCGTCAAACATCTCGAACTTAGGAGGTTTGTACCCCTCGGGAAGTTTGACGTTTGGCTGAATGCAAAGGTCCTCATAATTCAACCCCTCAATACCTTTGTTTCCTTCAATACCCTGGACTCGGTTAGTCAGTCTCTTGAGCTCAGCGGCCAGGTTCTTGATGAGAGAGTCTTTGTCATCAGACTCTGGTGTTCTTGAAATAGGTTGAGTGTATTGTGGTATGGTTTCCACATAGATGGGAGTCTGGTGGGGATGATCATTTAGTGGTCTTGGTCCAGTTCTTCTTGAAATTTCAGTAACTTCTGTTCGAGCTAGGCGGCACTTTCCTTGGACACCTTAATACCCTGAGGAACCTCTACCCTTTCAATTGAGTTCTCCTTTCTGACGTTGCTCAAGTCTTCCATTTTTGTTTTGTTCTTGTATCTGATAGGACTCGGAGGACGAGGAGGTGGAGGGCCCTTAGATCTTGTGGAGTAGGATGATGATGCCAGAGTGCACGAACTAACCTTTTGGGAAGGGGAATAAAACAAAAGTAAAAACAAAAAAGGTAATAAGTTAGTATGGATTCTGAGAAAAAGTTTGCAATATTTAAACACATAGTATAAGAATATAAATAATGTCCTAAATTGGGTGCCTCGTTGTGCCCGAGGTAGACCTAGCAACAAGTTGATTTGGAGAACTTATGATGCTAAATGCCTCATTTTATTGATAAAAATAAGACGAATCCCAAAACGACGCTAAAATTGCATAAAGTAAAATGTCACTAAGGGCCATTGGCCTTTTTACATTTTAAAGCAAAAAGAAAAGACTCCTAGCTACTTGGTCCCAGAAGGACCTTGCCCAGACTCCGCATCTTTAGCTCCATCGAACAGCTTCACCAGCTCACGCAGTCCCAGCAGCAAATAAGCTCTAGCAGAGTGTCCTCCTTCATTTCCCTCAGCGTTCTGGTAATTTTCGATCCTCTGGATGAATTTTCTTTCCAACTCTACCAAACCTCGCTCCAGATACCCTAGTCACTTGTTGGCACTGATAGCCATATCTTTCCATTTTTCGATCAACTTCTGATTTGCTTCTTGAATTTCCTGATGTTCACTTTCGCATTCTCTCATCCTCTTGCGCAACTGGTTGTACTTAACCTATATTTTATCCCTCTCGTCGATGACCCTGTGACCTCGAATAGACGCGAGTTGTCCTAACCCAGCATGATCTTCTTCTAATCAACCTGGATAGTATGGGATGTAACCGGCATGGTATTTGTTAGGTTTTATTGAATCCTTTTCCAGTATGATTTTGCAATTCCACATGTGTTGAGCTTGATATTTGTACGGGCTATCGTCATCTTGGAAATCGGCCCTGAAGTGACTCATATTTTTGACCTTTGGTATGACCTGCTTCCTCCCTGCCTGCCTCATGACTCGGAGAGGGACATAGGGATAAGTTCCTCTCAGACCAATGAGTATGAGGAATGGAGCGTCTCGAGGGCGGATGATGAACTCTCCAGTAGGGAACTATTTGAACATCCACTGCACTTTGTCTTCTTTCAGATTTTCAAACAACTCTACCCACTCTTTGGCGTCTCCCGGTTGAGCAAACATGTTAGGCATATAGTTCATTCTCTTGGGATGGTGGAATGCTATATGATCGCTCCACGGCCTTCGCAGAAGCTCTTGACGGTATTGACCCCTTTGGAGATATTCTATAAGCCAGAGTTGGAGTAGTAAGTTGCAACCCTCGAAGTGACTGGCCCCTGGTTGACAGTTTTCCAAGGCTCGGTATATATCAGCAACAATCATGGGCACTATGCTAAAAGGCTGCCCTCCAATCCCTTCCATTAGTGTCTTAGTGACCATGGCTAGTCTGGTATGGATCCTAGCCTTCTTCATAGGAAACACTATCATCCCCAAAAAGCATAACATAAAGACGAAGACCCTCCTATGGATATGCCCCAATGATGTGAGGGCGAATTCATCTGGGTAGGTGCGGTAGGACTTGCTATTGTCGTACCTCTTGTACAGATAGTCGAAAGGAATGTAAGAATCCTTGAAACAGGTCAAGTCTTGGTTTTTCTTCAGTCCCATCATCTTGAGGAAACCCCTACCCTTGCGGTTTTCTGGCATAAGCAAACCCGGAGTCTCCTAAGGAATACCTGCTAACCCTCCTATTTCCTCTAGCAGAGGTGTCATTTCAAGATCCCCAAATCGAAACACTGATCTATCCCTGTCCCAGAATAAGGTTGCAGCCTCTATTATTTTGTTGTCAGGCTGGATTTCCAAAAGAGAAGGTAAATTCCCCAAATATTTACGGACGAGAGTCTGGTCACTGGAGTGAAGGTCTTCCCACCAGCTTAGCAACCTTGGGTGAATGTTGGTTACCATGCCGAATCTGGGGATTTCGTGCCTCATTTTCTTCAAAACAAAGTGTTAGACCCTTACCCCACCGGACTCGACTATTTAAACCAATAATTAGCATAATGGAATTTAGTTCTCCAAATAAATGCACAGAATATGGTGTTGTCCGTTTGGGTTCCAAGGAAACCCAGTGGACTTTGGACAAGGCTATCTTAAAGAGTCATTATGTGGACAACATAACTGACTCGGCAAGGTTTGACAGTGATGCATGCACGGTTAAATAGAATAAGGTTTCTATGGGGTATTAGACGGGTACCCTTGAGCAGACAACTCAAGAGGGAAAGGCACGGAACCATCAACTGCACCGCTGATCGACTGGTTTTACCGCAAATATGCCTTTGCCAAATTTAGGGGGTAATAATATCGGAAGAGCGCAACAACTCATTATAAGCGTTGTTATGGTATTTGTTTAGCACGAGTGGAATATGATGCAGAAAATACAATTACAAGAATGAAACAAATTGTCACGTATTTTCACGTTCATAATGATTACAATAATTGCTCGAAAATTATAACGGCATTGAAGGAAAGTAGTAAATGAAAGCGTTAAAGAAAAAGAAACAAAAAGCCAAATTAGTTTCGAATAAAGACATTAAATAAAGAAATAAAGAAGCAATAAAGTCACACATAACATTAAGTGGTAAAAGCCTAAAGAAATCCCCAGCAGAGTCGCCACGCTGTCGACGCCCTCTTTTTCTCGCGAAATCGGGTTTACGACATTTGGGAGGACAACTCTATTCCCATTTGGGATTTGGTTTTTTTGAATTGAAGAGTCTCCACCTAATGATTAAGTGCATTAGGACACTAAGGGTTTTGAGTTGGAAAACCAGAGTTCGAGTAAGGGCTAGAAATTATCTCGAGGGGAAGGTGTTAGGCACCCCTCAAGATCTACTAGCGTGGTTCCCGGCCATGCTATATTGTGACTTTAAATGCAAACAAGCATACAAGATAATTCCACATAAAGACTGCAAGTAGGTATGTATAACAGTCAACAAGCATGCTGAAATTAAGGACTAGGTGGTCTCATAATTGTTTAAGAGAATGTCTAAATGCAGAATATTAAACAAAGAAGTGAATGAGCAGAATTTTTTAGAGGAAGAGAATAGTGCAGGAAATTAAGGAGGAATTTGGTGACTAAAACGAGAGGCAAAATTTCATTGATAAAATAACAACGAAGTTACATAAGGAAAGGGGGTCCTAGGTTTTGTAAAATACATGGATCATCCACACAACACCGGTAGCCAATCGTACGCATGGTCTTATCACGTGATCATCATCTCCATATCTACACTTCCCACCCCGTTAAGGTATTAAGCGCGGAATGGTATCGTTTCTTATTGCATGCTATTACCCGTCCCAATCCTATCAGCCCCGGAGGCATTTGGGACTACTAATCTTAAGGGGAGGGAGTTGGGCTTTTCAGAGTTTAAAAGGATAAAAGTCTAAGGCGACAAGCAAAACACATAAGCAGTTTGAGGGGGAACAAGTAGCAGCTAAAGGCTCAAACAGGCCTCCTCATTTAAAGAGACAAATTGTTTAGCACGACTTACAAATACTGGTTAGGTCTTAAATTAAACTAACATAGGAAGGGTGGCTGATATATCACATATTTTCAGATAAGAAGTCCAAATTAGGCTTGCCCGCTGGTTGTAATTATTAAAGACTGGTGTAATTGATTAATTAGCTACAGGTTTGCCTAGGTGAGGCCTGCAATCGCGGTATCTAACATCGCAGAAGGCATGCTGATTTTAAAGAAAGATTACTGATTTAGGATACAATAAAATCTGCAGATATTAAACGACATTTACTACTAATTTTAGACTTGCAAATGAGCTAGACGATTCAGATTCATTTAGTTATCCCTATAGACATGCTTTCTACGCGTGATTGATTTAGGACGTTTGTAAGAGTGCAGGAATCCTATAGGCATGGTACCTAGAGCACATTTGTTATTTTATCCTATAGAAGGTTTGCCTAAGGTGTGTATGCAAAAACGCATAAACTTATAGACATGATTTCTAATGCAAAGGAAGTACTTATAGGCAGGATTTCTATATGCACTAATGAATACCTTATAGGCAGGATATCTATATGCGTTAATGAATAGACTTATAGGCATGATATCTATATGCAGATGAATGAACTTATAGGCAGGATCTATATGCAGTAATGAATAACTTATATGCATAATTTCTAATGCAGCAATGAAGACCTTATAGGCATGATGTCTATATGCAGGTGAATGAACTTATAGGCATGATTTCTAGTGCAGTAATGAACAAGTTGTGATTGCGGAAGTAAACTTACAACATGATATCTACCCGATATGCATAACACGAGAGTCCCTCCCTTTTTTACTATACACCCCGCAGTTATTACAATTATTACAACTTGAAGGAATCCAGAAAAAATAACTAAATAAATTATTTCAGAAATTAAAATTCCAACCAAGGAGAGCCTAATTCAGACTCCTAGTCTGACATATGGAATAAACCAACATCCAACGACCAGATTTTCCAAAGACTTTCTCTTATTTGGGATGTGTGAAAGTTCCAAGGAACTTCAAGAGCTCCAGGCAATGCTTACACCCCAAATATCATTATAGGATCACAGTGCAGTGTGGAAGGGCCAGCCCTCAAATGTCCAAGTTCAGAGGGAACTCAAGGTCCCAAGGCAAGGCTCATAGGAGGGGCGCAGAACTTAGAGGCTAGGAGTAAGTTTTAGTGCAATAGAGGGGAATTAGGGGAGGCCATGGTAGGTTGGTGGTCATGCCCAGCAATTGGGATGCTCGCATACCCCTGACCAGCCTGTCAGCCTTAGAATTGGGGAGTTAAGACCTGTTGAAGGTCAGGTTCAGCCCTGGACAGCAATTGGAATGCTGCCAAGCCATACCATAACTCAGCACACATAGGGGAATGGGGTATGGGGCAATTGTTTTTTACTAGCAGCAAGATACAAGGAAAGAGCAGGCAAAAGCATATAGGCACTTCAAATCAGCTATTTAAACTTTACACATAATAGAAAGCAGTCATGCATACAAGGATTGTAAATAAACACATTGGGGTGATACTGAAATTAATCTAGGACATAACAGTTTCACAAAAGCAAGTAAAGAGAAGCAGTAGCTTTGTAAAAGCCAAGATGTAGTCAAGAAGCAAGAATACTCTAAGTATAAGTTCAGAAGAGAATTGTGATTTTAAGTGTGCTCGATCGTGTGTGTTGTGTTAATGAAAGTCATGTATTTATAGTGCAGAAAGCAAGCAGAAATAGGTAAGAAAAATAGTTTGAAAATCAATCACACAAGGTTTCCCTTTATTTAAGGGATTCTGATTTCAAACGGGCAAAATAAATAAGGAAAGAGGTTAATCAAACACTTCTTAAAGCAGTACAAGAAGGGTAAATACACATAGGTTTATTTAAGGATAAAGTCTTGACAGTACACGGTTGTGCAAATTACGGAAAGGAAATCAATTTACAGCCAAGCAATAATGAGTCGAAATTTTTGTATGAATGAACCAAGTCAGAAAGAGGGAAAGATTTTAACTTAAGGAAAATCAGTAACAATCAATTAGACCTATTAAAGGAATTCTGAATCAATCATAAGTA
>NW_017680202.1:0-14215 GCF_001879085.1 Nicotiana attenuata | reverse complement strand
GGGTAAAAGAAACTCCCTGGTAGGCCAAAGGCCGAAGAATTAGTAGCTCACGGGATACTCAGACTTCTCCCAGGTATGATCCCTTGTGCGGGTACCTCACACTTAGTTTCAGCCACCTGCATGCTTTTGCACATGCCTATTGGCTTTGACTCCATGCTCCTACTCCTACAAAACACAAAAATAATACTACAAAATAATAAAAATAAATTAAATAAACAAAAATAAAAGAAAGTAGTAAAGCCGGGTTGCCTCCCAATAAGCGCCTCATTTAACGTCGCGACACGACGTAAATCACTTTTTGCCTCCACCTTGAACTTATGAATTGTACCCCTAACATGGCATCCAGTCCGCGGTTATGCTCCATTGGTGGGGCTACAATGATAACCAGGCCAAGTAATAATTTTTTCACTCTGCACTTCAAGGCCTTTAGATGAGGAATGTAATTTTTGCTTTTTGGCACAACAAATTCAAGAATATAGGCACTCTCATCCTCACCTTTTGACTCCTCCATTGGCTCAGATGGCTTGATTAATATCTCACTCTCTAAACACAATGTGGAAAAATGATTGGAATGAGGTCTAATGCGCCTTAACTCATGAATTTTACTACTATTTGCATCCCCATATTTACACACACTCAAGTCTCCCAAAGTAATGTTATCTACTCCCTCACATGACTCTAGAGCACTCTTCTCAATATTGGCATCCTCAAGAAAAATATGGTCTAGTGATTGGTATTCTCGTTTTAACTCCTCAATTTGGTCTAGAAGATTTTTTTCAGCTTCACACAACTCAATATTAAATTGTTGGGTGTTAAACGCATCAACCTTTGCACTCAAATCTGCATCTAAGTTATGTACNTTTATTTTTGTTGTTTTGGAATTCAGGTTTGTTTTGGTTTATAGGGTCAATTAGCTAAGTGCCCTGATTCAATTATTAGCTTATGTTTTAAATTAGGATATTTATTTTAGCTAGGCTGCTTTGACTAAGTTTCAGTCAATTGATTTTTAATTTTTGAATGATTTAAGAGTTGAAAAGGTAATAACAAAAGTTTAAGGGGTTTAATTGAAAACCAAATCAGGGAGTCCAAGTATAGAATTGCCTAGAAGGTTCTAGGAGATTCTAGAAGGGATTAATTTGTAATCAGACAACTGAAATTAGGTCAGATTAGGGTAAAAGGGTAATAATAAGAACTTAAAGGGGTTAATTTGGAAGTTAAAATGGAGAAAAATATCAGAAGGTTCTAGTATTGGACAGCTGTCCCTCTTTATAGTGTAAAAATGCTGAATTTGGGTAAAAGGACAAATAGCTGTACCGAATCTGTTAAAAAAATGTTGTACTATCTGACATTTCTCAATTTAGGGTAGAATATTCCCTTTTTATGCTTATCTTTGTGCATTCTATATAAGGAATAGACCACCACTCACTCATACAGACGTTCATTAGCATATTCACTCTAAAAGAATTCTCTGAATACACACAAGAAAAAGGAAAAGCTCCCTGCATTTTCTTGCCCTCAAAAATCAGCTTTTATTAAAGTTTCTATACTGGTTCACTCTAGTACTGTTTTATTCTGATTCTTGGAGAGTTCAAGTTAGCTGTTGCTCTTTGGTTTTGGCTGATTTCCTGCTGTGTTGCTTGTTCTTGCTGCTGTTTCCTTTCTAGCTTCAGCCAGAGTTTCATTTTTGTTTCCCTTTGGTTTTTGCTGCTATAGGTATGTAGTTCTCCATCTAGGATCATTCATGTTGATGTTCATAAATGAGATATGATGTTTTTTCCTGATTAGTGTTGTGTCTATTGCTCCAGCCTATTAGCTTTGAACTTGTTTCAAGTTTTCATTTGTTATTCAATGAATGGTGCCATGGAACTGCTTCTCTGAACTTTCCGACCACTTAGTTTTCTTAAAATGATATTTGATATTTTTGTGTCATGCTTGTTCTCGGTCCTGCATCATGAGTTGTGATGATTTGACCATTTTCATTAGTACTATCTACTGTTTTGTACTCTTTTGAAGTATTGTGCTAATAAGACTTCTTCATAATGAAATTTTCACTTCCTGATTGTATGTGGAGTTTTTTTTTACAAGAGAAGGAAAGCTCTGAAAATATTTGAGTCCTCGTTAAGGAGCAAAGTGATGACTTGCAAACAGCTCTGTAGCTGCTTTTGTAGTTCAAGACCTGCTTGAAAGGCTGTAACAAGTGAAAGAGCCCAGAATTATGTTGGTTGCTATTTTGATAATAGAAGTTTTTTTAAGCATAGTGCCATATCTAAGATTTTCTGTAACTTAGATTTAGGGATTGTATTTCTTGTTGATCGCAGTGTTAATGTTCCAAATAATTTGGGACTTCATTTTGTAAAGAACAAATTTCTTACCTTCTCCAAATTTGCAAGATGTATAGCTTTTCGATAACTCCTAGGAGATAGTGATAGGAATAATATGAAGGATCATTTTATGGACCAAATTCTATGGTTTCCTCTGCCACTCTTGAGTGAAAATACTACTAATGGAAACAGCTTGATGCCGAATTCCTAGAGGATTTCCAAAGAATTCCCATATATGCCTCGCGGCCTCACTATCAATGAAAACATGATGCAAACTATCAGATTGTGGGTTGTTACAACAGTTGCACCTTGGCGCATGTTGATTGCCAAACTTTCTAATGATGTCATCAAAGGGGAGCTTTTTTTGGATCATTCTCCAAACAAGGAATGACATTTTGAAGGGGATACAATCATGTCATAGTTTGCTCACAAAGGGATTTCTCTGATTGATAGTTCTAACAATGTGCCAGGCCGATGCATTAGAATAATGTCCATTCTCTGTGAGTTCCCAAATGGCTTGGTCATTATTGTTCTGCTTCCCTCTAGAAATGGTGCTGATATGATGAACAATATGGGTGGGCAGGAGTTGCTCCAATTTGTGCGTATTCCACTCCTTGTTCCTGAAAAAATGAGAAACAAGAAGCTTACCAGAAAAGTTAGTGTGATTGACCACTTTATCAAGTGGTCCTTTACTTGTCCAATTGTCCCACCAAAAGCTACAGTTGCCTGTGTTAATATTCCAAATGATATTATTTTCGGCAATGTTTCTCGCATGAAGAAGAGCTTTCCAGGATTGTGAATTGCCAGAGCCAATAGCCTTGTTAACAGGGTTAGACCTACTACAATATTTAGCCTTTAGGTAGTCAGCCCATCGGGAAGGACATGTTCTGAACCTCCACCATCTCTTAATATTGCACATTTCATTGATGTCTTCCATTCTTCTAATTCCGATACCACCCTCCTCTTTAGGAACACAAAGCTTTTTCCAAGAACTCCAATAAAACTTATTTTTATCACCAGTGGAACCCCAAAGGAATCTTGCAAAGTGCTTTTCAATCAGATTAAGGGTAGCTTTTGGAGGGTTCATGGCTGAGAGGGTGTGTAGTGGGAGGGATTGTAATACATTCTAATAATGACTACTTTACCTCCGTAGGATAACAATCTTCCTTGCCAGCCACTGATATTTTAACAATTTTAGCAACCATCTCCTCAAAGTAACAGATCCTCTTCCTTCCAACATATATAGGGCACCCCAGATAATTGATAGGAAACTGTTTATCCATGAACTTAGTGACTTCTCTGATTCTATTGATTCTTCTAGCCTTGGTATTTGGAGCAGCTATGAAGAAACTTTTTTTTGCATTGAGCTTCTGACCGGATGCCTTTTCATATTTGTGAATCTGTTCCATGATCAACTTGATTGTCTTGTTGTTTCAAGTTGAGAAAATGATAATGTCGTCTGCATAGGCAAGGTGATTAATCCTAGGTCCTTTAGTTGGCATGGTGAATGGAGTGAATTTTTCATTCTCATGGAGCTTGTTGAGCATTCTAGTCAATACTTCCGATCCAAATATGAATAATGATGGAGATAGAGGGTCTCCCTGTTTCAACCCTTGGGAGGAAGTAAGGAAACCATTCCTAGTGCCATTTAATATGATGGAATACCAAACATGGATAAGATCCTCTGAGTCATGTTGATCCATTTCTCAGAGAAACCAAACTTCCTCATCACAGCATTGATGAACTCCCAGGACATTCTATCATAAGCTTTTTCCATATCCAATTTAATAATAATATTCCCTCCTTTGTTGTAGCTGTTGATCCTCTGGATGATTTCCTGAGCAAGGAGGACATTTTCCATGATCAGTCTATCCTTGACAAATCCGCTTTGGTTATTAGAGATCAACTTAGGCAAAAGAGAGTTCAGCCTTCTCGAAGAATCTTGGAAATAATTTTGTTAGAGACATTGCTAAGACTAATAGGCCTTAGATCAGAGAAGGTCTCCGAAGCATCAGTTTTGGGAATAAGGACCAGACAGGTATGAGAAAAATACTTCGTGATCTGAGCTCCATTGAGGAAAGCCCGAACAAATCGAGTGATATCCACTTTAATAATATGCCAACAACTCTGATAAAAGGCTCCGTTGAAGCCATCCGGACCAGCAGCACTATCAGTGGAGATGTTGAATATAGCCTCTCTTATCTCCTCTTCTGTAGGCATCCTGGTCAAGTAGTCATTATCTTCCTCAGTAACAATTTTGGGGATACAATCAATGATATCCATGTTGTGATCCTTCTTAGGGAGATTAAAGAGCTTTTCATAGTGGTTAATAGCAGCTTTCTTAATACTTTGCTCACTTCTCATCCACTTTCCTCTATGATTTTTGATTATGTGAATCTGACACTTCCTTCTTCTTTCTCTAATAACATTGTGAAAGTATCTAGTGTTACAATCGCCATCTTCAAACCATTGAATCTGGGCTTTCTGTTTAAGTAAGGATTCTTGCATAGCTTGCCATTTGATATACTCAGCTTGGACTTTGTTGAGGTTTTCTCTGCTCGTCTCTGTATTACACAATTGATCCAGCTCTTCAAAGGCTTCCACTTTTTTTTTTTTTCCATTTGTTCACCATATCATAGATATTACCAATATTTTCTCTGGACCATTTTGAGAGCTTGTTGCTAAGAATTTTCATCTTTTGATGCAGAGTCCACATAGGATTACCCTGAATAGGAGTGTCCCAGACTTCTTTAACCAAGTCTTGGAAACTTGGCTGCTTAGTCCAGAAGTTAAGGAATCTAAAATAACTGATTTTCATTGATTGGTTGACGTTGCTTTTGAATAAAAGAGGTCTATGATCTGAGCCTAACCTGTTGAGATGATTGACAGTATAGTTCTGAAATAGGTGAGCCCAGGTGTCGTTGATGAAGATCCTATCAAGTCTCTTCCAAAATTGTTTCCTTGGTCTCCAGTTATTGCACCAAGTGTATTTAGGCCCAATAAAACCTATGTCTACAACCTCACAATGGTCCATACAGTTAGTGAAATCAAAGCTTCTTGACATTCTATGGGGGGTACCTATCGCGGCCTCTTTTTTCTTGCGAAATCGGGTTCATGACGTTTTGATTGGGACAACTCTTTCCTTTTGGAAAAGGGATTTGCATTTTGGAAGAGTCGTCACCTAATGATTTAAGGTGCGTTAGGTCACCTATAGGGTTCATTTATAACTGCGTTTGGTAACCAGAGATAGGGTAAGGGCTTGAAATTATCCTAAGGGGAAGGTGTTAGGCACCCCTCAGGATCCACTAGTATGGTTCCCGGCCAAACAGTTTTATCTGAATTTGTACAATTATCAAATAAACAAGTATGGATCAAATAGTAGGGGATTTATGTTTAAATACACATGTGTTTGAAAAAAAGCAATTAAAAAAAAAGCAAGATTTTGAAAAGAATTACAATATAAGCATGTTCGGGAATGTAAAGGGTATCCTAGGTTTGTTTGTAATATGGATCACATCAATGTAATACCCGGTATGACACTCCTATAAGAGGGGCTACACGTGGTATTAACGCACCGGTCATCATATCCATATCTACCCTTTCCCGCCCCGTGAAGGTAATTAAAGCGAGGGTTGGTCTCGACCCCTATTGCATGCTGTTACCCGTCCTTTCCTATAATCCTGGAGGAGTTTAGGATTTCTATCCTATGAGGGAGGTTCTAGGCAGACCCTCAGGTTTAAAGGCAAAATACTAGGCGAAAAATAAGAACACATAGGACCGAATTTAGGGGGGAGAACACAGAAAACAGATAGAAGGCTCAGATATACCTCCACAAGTAATGCACATAGGCAGCACGACTCATACACAGATAAGGTCCACATTTGAACTCAGAATCCTAAAGCATGGTATCTAAGTGATTTTAAAACATAACAGAGGCAGATTTGATCTGTAATTCAGAAAAGGGGTCCTACTAAGTTTTGCCTACTGATTTTAAACCAGTTGATAATTAAGTAGCATACATAAAGAAGCATGTTTCCAGTTCTGACAAAATTTAGCACCTAAGGCTTGCCTAGGTGTAAAACAGTGTTCCAGTTATCAGGGTTACTTAGAAAAGACTGTTTGAATTGTATTACTAAACATGCTGTTCTAAATGTTCAGAATTCCGAAATTATTACCAGCTGGGTTAATCCATTTTCTATCAATAATTAAACTAGAGATGCCTAAGCGGATGTGGATGCAACTCTAAAGGCATGATATCTAATGCACAAAAAATGCAGAGTGATGTATATGCAGGACCTGAGCAGGATATTTTTTTAAATGCATATGTGTTACATACTTTTAGAATATGCAGAAGATATGGAGATGACCTGTTTATTAGCGTTGCTTTTATCCTAAGGCAGGATCTCTAAGTGTACATGGCAGCGCATAACATAATGGTAAAGTGCTAGTTATTAGCAGATTTTAACACATGATTTTATAAGGATGCACATGCTAAAACAATAAACATGGGACCTAAGAGCATGAGTTCTAATGCATGTATGAATCCTAAGCATGGTTTCTATTGCGCAATTAGGAATATAAACCTAATAATATGTTTTCTACCCTTAACAACTATAGCATGCATACTTGCCCCATCCCTTTTCACTATCCATCCCCAGAGAGTTTTTTCAATAACTATTACAAACCGTTTGCACGAATTACATAATTGAAATAATAAAAGAAGAAGTTATACAATAGGGAGCCTACTGATAGGCCCAAAATCTCCAGAATGCCTCAAATGCCATTGGTTCACAGCCTTTCACATGATCCAGGTGTGTTAGAGTTCCCTAAGGATCTCAAGGGAACCCAGGCAGTGCTCACACCCAGATTCATAACCAAATTGAGTAAGTGAAGTGTGGAAGAGCCAGCCTTAATGTGTCAGAGTGTAGAGGGAGCTCATAAGGGTCCCTAAGCAGTCACACATTAAGGGGGCAGAACCTAGACTTCTAAGAGTATATGTGAGAGTGCTTGACATAGGTTTAAAAGAGTTGAGTTGGAAACAACTTTGACAATGATTAGTTTGAAATAAGTTTTGAAAAGCAATAGAAGAGTTTGCCTTAGCGAAAACCAGTTTGAAGAAGAAAAGAAACAGGACAATTAGCAACTCAAAACCAAATAAACATACATAGTTCAAACACAAACAGGGAAAGGAGGAATTAGGGATAAGTAGTTCATATGTGAAAGCATATTTGCACACATGTTAACACCAGAGAAGTACTACAGAACTTAAATAGTCACAACAATAGTCTATCACAAAGTGTTCATGCCAGGAGCTTAACAACATTAGATTAAGGGGTGCTAAACAGAGTTACACATTAGGTTTAGGGGGAAGGGTTCAAGATCACATAGTAACTAGGTGTCACGAACACATGATTATAATGTATTGGGGTTAGGGGGTAGGGCAAAATAGTAGTAGAAAATGTAAGAAAGCAGTAGACATGCTAAATTACAGGGAAGGGGTAATAACATGGCAAAATAGGCATGTTAATTGCAAGGGAGATAGCAGAACCACAAGTAGAAGCATAAGAGAAACAAAAGGAAGTGCAATACAAATAGAGACATATTGTTTTGGATGATGTATGTTAAACTGAAACCATACTAGTAAAAATGAGAGAATAAGTGCAGAATGAGGAGTGAAGAGCAGTACAATAAAGGGAAGTACAGAAGTAGTGTGTAGAGCAGTAAAGCAGTAGAACAATAGAGCAGTAGAGCAATGTAATCACTCAGTTTTGGCTTGCAGCCGACTGAGTATCAAGTAAACAACAAGAGAAGCAAGAGAGTATGTATGTGTGTAAGAGAGAGTTGAGAACAGTGTAATTGTTCATCTTCTATGCTAAAGAGAGGGTAGAGTATTTATAGTTTGAGAACAGGCAGGAAAATAAGGTAATAAGTACTGACTTAGCACAATTATAGAAATAATACAAATCAGAATCAATTAAAGACCCAGACTCCCTTCAATTAGGGAGTCATAGTTCAAACGGATACATGTTGTATCAAATAAGGGAAAAGAATTACTTTAAGACTGATTTTACCATAATAGGATTAGTAAAAGCATGTAGCATGTAATAAGGACTAAGTACAAAATATTTTCTAGTAAGGAAAGTACAAGTTAAATAACTAACAACACATTTGTGCACATAAATAAGGTAGAATACAATTTTAATTCTGAAAGTTAGTTCAAAGAATCACGAATGAGATTGAAAATCACAGGGAATCAGCACTAAGGAAAGTATCACAAATGTAAGGAAGCAATTCGAAAAATCAGTACAGAATTACAAGGAAATACACAAAATTCAGGGAAGATATCGCAGGTCTAAGGAGATTACACAAAAATCAATATAAATTATTATGTGGACAATCAATAAAACAAATAGTCGGACCTATTAAACGAAAAATAACATGTGTTGAACAAAGTCAGAGAAACCCTAAGAACAAATTAGAGCAGGAAGCACAAGAGCATATAGAACATACATGAAACCTAGAATGTTCATGAGAGACATGCAAACACATCGCAAACAGACTCAAACTTCAAATGGAACCTAGAAGTATTAGGGTTTCTTAACAAAAATGAATCGAGCAAAAGGAAAGACTCAGGCGATGTTTAAACATGCTAAAAATCACAAAGTAATTGCTAAAAATCAGAAAGAAATCGTTTTTTGCAAAAGGGTTTTGAAACCCTAGTCTGGAAAATGAGGAAATCGTTTGAAATCAGAGAAATCTTTTGAGGAAAACAGGTAAGAACCTTAAAAGACACATAGATCCATCACAGATCTAAAAAGATCGGAGGATTTAAAGCTAGGGTTTCCAGAGAAAACCCAAAGGAGGAGAAGAGAGCTTAAAATATCACCGACCTTTTGCCGGAAAATGTAGAGATCTTACTCGAACTGCCATAGGTGGCCGGAAAACATGGCATGAGACCGGAGATGGGAGTGGACCGCCTCAGGGTCACTTGAGAGCCTCCACCGGTGACACAGGTGTGAAAGACGGATCCATAAGGTCGATGAGAGGTGGAAACTTCATGGTTTCCGGCGAGGAGATGGCCGGAGATGGGAGAGACAGAGCTCAGGAGACGAAGGTTCTAGAGAGAGTTGAGAGGATTCAGAGAGACGGGTGAGAAGTGAGACGGGGGAAAAATGAGAAAGGGTGTAGTCGTTTAGGGTTAATATGGTAAGTATTAATCTGGGCAGTTGATTTGAATTAATCAACGACTCAGATTGAACGAGGGTTGGGCCGGGTAAGATTTTAAGTTTGGGTTGGGTAATTGGGCTAGTTTATTCGGTTAGGGGTCTGGGTTAATTAGGCTAGAATTGAAATTAAAAAATGGTTAGTTGTTAAATACGCCATAAAAATAGATAAATAATTTATAAAAACGGCTCATAATTATAAAAAATGAAATTGATGCTTAATAAACTAAATTAAAATGATTAATTAGTATTAAAAATATAAATGACTAATTATTGAGTAAAAACATAGCACAAAATATATAATTAGGCCATAATTGCAAAGTCATTGCAATTATAACCAGATAGTGCCAATTTGGCTAATTTATGAAATACATTTGGTCTTAATAAGACCAAAAACGATATATTAAATCAAGGAATGCTTTTGAAATCATTTATAATGCAACTTATAATTAATTATTAGAGATAAAAATACTGGATAAATAAAAATGAATTAGTAAAAATATGAGGAAAATTATAGAAAAATACCAATTGTTATGAAAACCTAATTTTGATGGTCTATATGCAAATTTAAAATAATTTGAGGAAAAATTGGGTATCAACAGCTTCCCCTCTTTACCCGGGAAGGATGAAAGAGTTGTCGGGTAAAGATATAATGGCCAATTTTGACCGAGCGAAATGGTTTGAAGAGATTTAGGCCGCACCCTGGTTTCTGAGTTGCCTACATATCCCTGGTTTTACAGGAATCAGGCCGTATGTAGTTCAGGATCCATCGGCAGAGTATAGCGGTGAAGTCATCTCAAGAGCGGACGCAACATCTAGGGCCGGGGATTGAACGGTTTACGGGAATGGTGAGGTTTGATATGGCTTGAGGGAACTGGAGCGGGATCGCTCCTGCTGGGATAGCCGTTGCTCGCCGTCTTACCTGCAAATAGAAGCAATACAAGCGTATACTGTGCCTAAATTTAAACATGATGCAAATTCCCGTCGGACCATGAATGTTGTCTTTGGACGGTGAGGATGATGTCCTGGGCCATGAAGCGTATGATAAGGGATTCGCAGGCCATGAAATGATGTTCTCGGGCTATGAGGATGGTGCCTCCGAACCATGACGCCTTTGAATACTGATATGCAAAAGATTGAACGAGGTCCTCAGGCCATGACATGGTGTTCTCGGGCTATGAAGATGGTGCCTCTGAACAATGACGCCTTCAGATGAGTTGGCGATATTTCAGCCCATGAAGGATGCAGTAGTATGATGCGGACAAGACAGAGCTTAGTCTTGCAAATTGAAGGGCAGAGCTTAGTCCATAAGAGAAGCGAGATAAATAGTACTTGAGATAGCGCTTAGTTTCGAGGAAAATTGGAGGCAGAGTCTAGCCTCGAAAGGCAGGAGAGTAGCCTTATGCAAAGATGCGAATGCAGATGGAGGTAGAGCTTAACCTCGGAAGGTAGAATGGTAGCCTTATGCAAAGATACGAATGCAGATGGAGGTAGAGCTTAACCTCGGAAGGTAGAATGATAGCCTTATGCAAAGCAGATGCAGATGGAGACAACGTTTAGTCTCAGAAGGCAGAATGGTAGACTTATGCAAATTGGAAGGCAGAATGGTAGCCTTATGCAATGCAGATGCAGATGGAGACAGCGTTTAGTCTCGGAAGTCAGAATGGTATCCTTATGCAAATTGGAAGGCAAAGTAGTAGCCTTATGCGATGCAGATGCAGATGGAGGTAGAGCTTAACCTCGGAAGGCAGAATGGTAGCCTTATGCAAGAAATAAGATAACAAATGACAGTAGAGTTTTCTTAGCTGATAGCAGATTGCGGCGTTGTGATTACTGGGAGCATTGTGACATACGGAACATCACTGGTGTGCTGATAGCAAATGCTGGAAAGTGCAACGGTTCTGAGAATCGTATTTTGAACAATGTTTGTCCCCCAGGCGTACAATATTTTAAGGGTTTCGCAATCCTAGTGCCTGCATCCACAGAAAAATCATGAGTTTTGCAAGGGAGGTTAGTTCGTATCCCTGCTGGCTTTGCTTGACTCGTTCGGCTTTGATCTGGTGATATCGTCTGTATCATTGGGGTAGCGTTGCTAAAAAACAGTTTCAATAATAATCATGCATGATTTTGTAAAAGTATGACATAAATTAAAAAAATAGCTTTTAGATTAACCGAAGACTGTGACGTAGTTCAGGACATTGCAATCTCTCCTGCTACGGAATTTTAAGGGTCCTCCTCAAAATTCTGTCCCAGTTTGATGGGTTGACGTTTCTGACTGTTGCTCGTGCGGCGATTAGCTGAAATTACTTCGGAATTTTGAGGGTCCTCCTCAAAATTCTGCCCCAGTTTCCAATTGCGGGGGAAATAAAATTTTTATTGAATTGTGACCGAACCCATAGGGTGCCTACGTATCCCCTCTTAAACGGGAATCAGGTCAGGCGTAGTTCAATTTACATCATATAAGGAAAGCATAAAGATTACACATAGCAACGCTTGATTGCATATGAATTGATCGGCTTTGGCCAGGCTTCTCTGTCCATTTCTGCAAGTATGAGGGCTCCTCCTGTCAAAACCCGGTGAACCGTGTATGGACCCTGCCAGTTGGGAGAGAACTTCCCTTTAGCTTTATCTTGATACGAAAAAATTTTCTTCAACACCAGCTGCCCCGGTGTGAACTGTCTTGGCTTGACTCTTTTGTTGAAGGCTCTGGACATTCTGTTCTGATAGAGTTGACCATGGTAGACTACGTTCATTCTCTTTCCGTCTATAAGGTCTAGTTGCTCATAACGACTTTTTACCCACTCTGCGTCGTCGAGCTCAACTTCTTGCATGATCTTTAGGGAAGGAATTTCTACCTCAACGAGAATGACAGCCTCTGTATCGTAAACTAGCATATAGGGGGTTGCCTCGGTTGATGTGCGGACTGTGGTGCGATATCCCAGTAGAGAAAATGATAACTTCTCGTGCCACTGTCTATGCTTCTCTATCATTTTCCTCAATATCTTCTTGATATTCTTGTTGGCGGCTTCTACAGCTCCATTCATCTGAGGCCTGTAGGCTATGGAATTTTTGTGTTTGATCTTGAAAGTTTTGAACATAGTTTTGATCAAGTCGCTGTTGAGGTTGGAGCCATTATCAGTAATGATTTACTCTGGAATTCCGAATCGACAAACAATGCGGTCGCCGGCAAAGTGTGCCACGACTTTCTTAGTCACTGCTTTGTAAGATGCTGCTTCGACCCATTTGGTGAAATAGTCGATGGCTACTAGGATGAACTTGTGTCCGTTGGAAGCGGCAGGCTCGATTGGTCCAATAACGTTCATTCCCCAGGCAGCGAACGGCCACGGTGAGCTTGTTGTGTTAAGCTCGCCTGGAGGTACCTTTATCATGTCTGCATGTATCTGACAGCGGTGGCATTTCCGGACATACTGGATGCAGTCTGTTTCCATAGTCATCCAAAAGTAACCAGCCCGGAGTATCTTCTTTGCTAAGACAAAACCGTTCATATGTGGACCGCAGGTCCCAGCATGAATTTCCTCTAGTAGCCGGGATGCTTCCTTTGCATCGACACGTCTTAATAATCCTAAATCGGGAATCCTCCTATACAGGATTCCTCCACTGTGAAAGAAGTTGTTGGACAATCTCCGAAGTGTACGTTTCTGAGTAGGATTCGCAAGCTTCGGGTACTCTCCTTTTGCCAAATATTCCTTGATATCATGAAACCAAGGCTTTCCGTCCGCTTCCTCTTCAACATGGGCACAGTAAGCTGGCTGATTATGGATTTTCACCGGAATGGGATTAATGAAATTCTTGTCGAGATGTTGTATCATAGATGATAGGGTAGCCAATGCATCGGCGAACTCATTATGGATTCTGGGAACATGCTGGAGTTTTGTCTTCGTGAACCTCTTTCTCAGTTCCTGTATGTGATGTAGATACGGGAGTATCTTGGAGTTCTTGGTTGCGCATTCTTCTCGTACCTGATGTATAAGTAAGTCTGAATCTCCAATCACTAGCAGCTCTTGAACGTTCATGTCAATGGCCATTTTGAGTCCTAAGATGCAGGCTTCATATTCGGCCATATTGTTGGTGCAGGGGAACCTGAGTTTGGCAGACACCGGATAATGCTGACCGATTTCTAATATTAGGACTGCTCCTATGCCAACTCCTTTGAAGTTTGCTGCCCCATCGAAGAACATTCTCCAACTGTCATATGATTCCGCAATGTCTTCTCCTATGAATGATACCTCTTCATCAGGAAAATACGTTTTCAGGGGTTCGTATCCTCCATCCACGGGGTTTTCAGCAAGGTGGTCTGCCAGTGCCTGTCCCTTGACCGCTTTCTGAGTTACGTAAACAATGTCGAACTCACTCAACAGGATTTGCCACTTGGCTAGCTTGCTAGTGGGCATGGGCTTCTGAAAGATGTACTTCAAGGGATCCATTGTCGATATGAGATATGTAGTATAGGCACATAAGTAATGTCTCAGCTTCTGAGCTACCCAAGTCAAAGCACAACAGGTGCGTTCCAATATAGAATACCGAGCCTCGTACGGGGTGAACTTCTTACTGAGATAATAGATGGCTTGCTCCTTCCTTCCTGTTTCATCGTGCTGCCCCAGGATGCAGCCGAAAGTTCCATCTAACACTGCAAGGTAGAGTAATAAGGGT
>NW_017680201.1:8503-14217 GCF_001879085.1 Nicotiana attenuata | reverse complement strand
GAGCGTTATGTGTCCGCAGAAGCGGAATGGTCCATTAAGTGAAAATCGCAGAAGCGGTTGTTTTTCCGCATATGCGGGACCGCAGAAGCGGTCCCTTGTCCGCAGAAGCGGAAATCCCTGGGCAGAAATAGAAATGTCGAGGGTTTGAGTTCATAAGTTGCAAAATCAATTGAGAGCTCGGGAGAGGGCGATTTTGAGTGGGTTTTGAAGAGAAGATTTATTGGGTAACGTTTCTTAATCCCTTCTAGTTATATTTCATTATTTTGTAGTTAAATCCATCATTTAAAATTCGAATTTGGGTCTAAAATTGGAGGAATTTGGTTAGAACTTCTTAGGCCAAACTTTGGGATTTTGAGTGAGCATTTGACCTCCGATTTAGGAGATTTTTATATGGTTAGACTCGTGAGAATACGAGGGTTCTGAAAATGTAAAAATTATTTGATTCCGAGGCGTTGTCCTGAAGGGCATTTTGGTCATTTTGCCTAATTTCACGCCTTAGCTTTGAATTAAATAGTAGAATCAGTTGCTTGAGATGTTATTTACAATGTGATTTAATTGAATAGATTTGGAACATTTGGAGTCGAGTACTCGTGGCAAGAACGTGGTTGCTAGTTGATTTTAGCCGGTTCGAGGTAAGTATCTTGCCTAACCTTGTGTGGGGGACTTCCCCTTAGGATTTGAGTCTTCTTTGTTGATTGTATTCCTTGTACGCGAGGTGACGAGTGCGTGCTAGGATTTATTTGTGGAAAATTGTCCCTTTTAGGCTCTTAGATCCTTGTAGTCACCGAATATAAAGTTGTTCTTGATACGATTGAGTTCCCTGTTATTAGCTTTACCTTTGCACGTCTTACTTGGAATTTATTTGCCCCCTTTTGGCTTATTCTTGTTGCCTAACTGACCTTTACTTGTTTCACTGTAGACATTACCCTTCTATAGTCACATTATCATTCCTAACTGTTTGTCTTTATCTGAAAAGCATTATTTCTATCTCTCGTGTAATTAATTGGTCTTAATTGGAAAGAAGTTAGATATCCTATGTTTAGTCGATATTTCCTTAATTGTAATTATTTGATCCATGTTAACTTCCTTGTTGTAGAACTGAGTATTATGGAATCGTTGTTTCGTATTATTTCTCCCTTGTTGAGTTGTTCTTATTGCGCTTAGTATTTCCCTGTTACAGTTATTTCCTTATACGTTAGTTGTACCGTCTTTTGGTGAACGGAATCTTTTGAGTTGATTCTCTTGCTTTGTTCCTGTATATATTGTCATTTGTTGATATTGTGATGCACGAGATTTTTGCCGTGCGGTGGTTGGTATAGTGATGCACGAGGTTTCTGTCGTGCGGTTGTTGGTATTGTGATGCACGAGATTTCTGCCGTGCGGTTGTTGGTATAGTGATGCACGAGGTTTCTGCCGTGCGGTTGTTGTTGTTATTGATGTTTTGCACATGCGGCGTAATAAGGTGGGATATGTTATATGCTTATATGTGGGTTGCGCATGTGGCGGAATAAGGTAGGAACATTGTGATGCACGTGTGGCGAAATAAGGCGGTGCTTATTATGTTATTAATTGCACACGTGGCGAAATAAGGTGGGCTATGTCAGGCGATGATTGTAGAGAATTGTGTCGGCCTGTGGAGGCATTCCTATTTGTTTAATAATGTGATTGTGGGTTGCTTACCGGTATGAGCTTTCTCGCTTGGAAGTTGTGAGGAAACATCGCACGTGCGGTCCGTTCTCCTTTTCATGTTTACTAGCTGGTAGAATTTTGTTAGAAACATTTGCACAAGCATACACGTAGCTGAACACCCCTATTAGAGGCGAATTCCTCCTGATTTTGCTAAGGGTGGAGGTACGCCCTCGTTTATCCATTATATTTGTGAGAGTGGCCCTAGTTAGCCAGTTAGTTGTCGGTATGACCATGAGATTGATGGGGCATAGGATGCCAATTGTTAGATTTCAGATGCTGGGTCTTCGCGAGTTGTGGTTTGTCCGAGACTTGGTGAAATTGTGGAAAGGGTTGGATAAGACCTTTGTGAACATCATTGTAGGATATGAGTTATTGTACTTTCGTTTTCCCTATTGCTGTGTTGTGGCCTTAGGATTTGGATTGTGATTCTGCCGCCTATTTCCTATCCTTCTTTTATTATATTCCCGTTGTTACTTGTTGTATTTTTCCCTTATTGTGAATTGTAGCATTCTTGGTCATTCATGCAGTCTTTACATATTTATATGTCATTTCCATTATTCCTATGATTATACATATCTATTGACCGGTAGGTTCCTTGACTGTTCCTCGTCACTACTCCACCGAGGTTAGTCTTGATACTTACTGGGCACCGCCGTGGTGTGCTCATGCTACTCTTCTGCACATTTTTGTTGTGCAGATACAGGTACTCCCACTCAGTTCTGTCAGCCTTGGAAGGAGGCGTATCGGTAGAGACTTGAAGGTATATCTGTTACGTCCGCAGACCGAGGAGTCCCTTTCCAGCTTTCTATAATAAGTATAGCTCTTTTAGTATTTCTCCTTTGTATAGATATTCTTGAGTCAGAGCCTCTTATGTATCCCGTAGCTTGTGATTTGTGAGTTTCCGGGTTTTGGGAATGTTGTTAGCTTCGAGAATTGTTGTGGTATGTGTCGAGCGGCACCTTAAACACCATTTTATTTTACTAGTTCAGTTTTATTGCAATTATGGTTTATCTTCCGCATTGTTAGGCTTACCTAGTCGTAGGGACTAGCTGCCGTCACGACTTGTTCATGGAGAGCGAACTGGGGTCGTGACAAGTTGGTATCAGAGCTCTAGGTTCATAGGAGTCACAGATCACAAGCCGGTTTATTAGAGTCTCGTGGATCGGTACGGAGACGTCTATACTTATCTGCGAGAGGCTATGTAACCGTTAGGAAAATTCCACTTCATTTGATTTCCCTGTCGTGCGAGATTTTTGACATCTACAATCCTAAACCTCTATCTTCTACTCTCTCATAGATGGTGAGGACACGTACTACCCGAGGTGATCAGGCACCCGCGCCCCCTGCTGCAGCCGTCGGAGGTCGGGGCCGGGGTAGAGTTCGAGGACGCGCATGTGGTGCAGCGAGAGCACCTGCGTGAACTGCCGCTGAGGTACCACCAGCAGATCCAGCTGGAGCCCAGGCACCTGACACGCCTACTGCTACTACTACTCCAGCCCTTCAGGAGACTTTGGCACAGTTCATGAGTATGTACACCACTTTGGCTCAAGCAGGATTGCTTCCCCTTGGTGCAGCCACATCCCAGGCCAGGGGAGGAGCATAGACTCCCGCCGCCCGCACTCCTGAGCAGCGAGCGCATGTTGAGCAGGTCCCAGAGATTATTCCTGCGCCGCCTGCGGCACCAGTTCAGCCCGAGGGCATGGCAGCGACTTCCGAGCAGGAGCAGATGAGACTAGAGAGGTTCAAGAAGTATGGTCCTCCGGTGTTCAGTGGATTAGCATCAGACGATGCCTTGGGGTTTCTTGATGAGTGTTACCGTATTCTCCGTACTATGGGCATCTCTGGATCGAGCGTGGTTTCTTTCACTACTTTTCAGCTTCGAGGAGCCGCCTATGATTGGTGGCACACCTATGAGTTAGACAGCCCAGACGAGGCAGCTTCACTGACTTGGACCCAGTTTTCAGATATGTTTCTGAGAGAGTTTGTTCCTCAGAGCCTCAGGGATGCATGGCGCGCGGAGTTTGAGCATTTGCGCCAGGGTGCTATGACCGTCTCGGAGTATGCTGTCCGTTATACCAGTTTGGCTAGACACGCCTCAGCCTTGGTTTCTACTGTTCGCGAGAGGGTTCGTCGGTTCATTGAGGGGCTCATTCCTAGCATCAGGTCCAGCATGGCCCGTGAGTTGGAGATGGATATTCCGTATCAGCAAGTGGTGAATATTGCTAGGAGGATAGAGGGTATGCATGCTAAAGAGAGAGAGGGCAGGCAGGGTCATGAGGAAGAGCAGCCGAGATCAGGAGAGAGAGCTTGAGGAGGCGAGGAGGCCTCGTAGGCCGGTGAGATATACTGGTCCTTATTTTGGAGGCAGGGTGCGTCATGGTAGAGGTTTTGCGGGTCTGCCAGTTCAGTTCGCGCTTCAGGCTTTGCATGGTGAATCAGGTACTCATAGGTCTCGGAGTACCCGCATCGCACAGTTCCCACCGCCTCGTCAGCAGAGGGGGTGCTTTGAGTGTGTAGATACTAGCCACATGATGAGAGATTGTCCCAGACTTCGGACCGGTGTGTCCTAGCGAGGTATTCAGGCAGGTAGAGGGCGCCCACGAGGGGAGGGGAGCTCGTTGATGTGTTTCATATAGTAGGCTTGAGGCTGGTGCGCCAGTTGAATGTCGTTCAGGTACGGATTCTGTTTGTTATAGGGGGGCACTATCTGTAGTTCATCACATTTCTGCTTATCGGGGTGTGTTCCCTTATTTGTTGTTCCATTTATGGGTGTGTTTCATGATTGTACTCTGTTTACGTGATTATTCTGTTGGGAGGTTCTATGAGTGATAGCCGTGTCTAGCTGTTGTCGAGAGTTATGAGGCTAGTAGTAAATTCATGTTGTCTGTTTCGGTAGGTTTGATGTGATCTCTGAGTATTCTTGGTTACGAGCTGTGATTTCTATGCTCCACCGGTGTGGGAGCCAGCCTGTGTTGTAATTGTAGACGGAATTGATCTAGTGAGAGTCTCTGGATGGGTTGATGTGTGCCCTACTGTGATTCAGTAATGAGGGCGGACCCTCGTGATTTCAGGTGATTTGATATGTTGAGACCGGGTTGTGTACTGCGGTGAGGAGTTATATCAGTATAAGTTCATTGTGAGTCATTTATATGCTTCCATTCTTTCTTGTTAGAGGTTTTGTCGATTTGTGTTTTAGAAGAATCTGTGCTAGTTTGATTTGTTTGTTAGTCCCCTTATGTGTTTCCTTTCTCGTATTCAGTCATTTCTGTTTTATGCTTCTTGAGTTTTAGCTTGTGGGGTGTGTACCCGTTGGTGTTGGCTGAGATTTGGTTATTCGGGTGTTTGTTATGAGGTTTTCGCGGTTATTGTATCATCACCAGTGTTGTGCAGGTTTGAAAAGAGTTCCTATTGAATATGAGGCTTATGGCCGGTACGGATTTGATCTCAGGCAAGTATTGCTATCAGAAATGTTATTGCGGGCCTATGTGTGATGCGTCATGTTATGTGGTTGTACCTTGTATGTGTTGGGTTGTATTGAAATAGCTGGTTGCGACTGATATCGGACATTGATTTAGGATCGGGTCTTTTGGAAACGGATGGAAGGTGAGAACTCTGGCTTGAAGGCCTATTGGTATTGCGAGGAGAGATTAATTTCAGTTGGGATGGTGTCGTCAGGCTTAAGTGGATTGGGGTGACGTGGGATCACCCGCGGGTGTATGTTGGAGGTGCGCACTCAGTGACTTGAAGACTCCAGGTATGTTCTCTATGCTCGTTCGAGGACGAACGAATGTTTAAGTGTGGGAGGATGTAACGACCCGACCGGTCGTTTTTAGAATTCACGCCCCGATCCCCCATTAACTGTTTCCCCTAAGTTCATTTCTGCTATTTTGGTTTGCCGGGACGTTCGGTCTTGAGTTTTGGAGAGTTTTGGGACACTTAGTCCCCTAAATGAGAGCTTAAGTGTTGAAAAGTGGTCCATAGTCGGAAAAGTGTGAAGACGACCTCGGAATGGAAATCCGATGTTC
>NW_017680201.1:0-6920 GCF_001879085.1 Nicotiana attenuata | reverse complement strand
GTAGACATTACCCCTCTATAGTCACATTATCATTCCTAACTGCTTGTCTTTATCTGGAAAGCATTATTTCTATCTCTCGTGTAATTAATTGGTCTTAATTGGAAAGAAGTTAGATATCCTATGTTTAGTCGATATTTCCTTAATTGTAATTATTTGATCCATGTTAACTTCCTTGTTGTAGAACTGAGTATTATGGAATCATTTTTTCGTATTATTTCTCCCTTATTGAGTTGTTCTTATTGCGTTTAGTATTTTCCTGTTACAGTTATTTCCTTGTACGTTAGTTGTACCGTCTTTTGGTGAACGGAATCTTTTGAGTTGATTCTCTTGCTTTGTTCCTGTATATATTGTCATTTGTTGGTATTGTGATTCACGAGGTTTCTGTCGTGCGGTTGTTGATATTGTGATGCACGAGGTTTCTGCCGTGCGGTTGTTGTTGTTATTGATGTTTTGCACATGCGGCGTAATAAGACGGGATATGTTATATGCTTATATGTGGGTTGCGCATGTGGCGGAATAAGGTGGGAACATTGTGATGCACGTGTGGCGAAATAAGGCGGTGCTTATTATGTTATTAATTGCACACGTGGCGAAATAAGGTGGGCTATGTCAGGCGATGATTGTAGAGAATTGTGTCGGCCTGTGGAGGCATTCCTATTTGTTTAATAATGTGATTGTGGGTTGCTTACCGGTATGAGCTTTATCGCTTGGAATTTGTGAGGAAACATCGCACGTGCGGTCCGTTCTCCTTTTCAGGTTTACTAGCTGGTAGAATTTTGTTAGAAACATTTGCACAAGCATACACGTAGCTGAACACCCCTATTAGAGGCGAATTCCTCCTGATTTTGCTAAGGGTGGAGGTACGCCCTCGTTTATCCATTATATTTGTGAGAGTGGCCCTAGTTAGCCAGTTAGTTGTCGGTATGACCATGAGATTGATGGGGCATAGGATGCCAATTGTTAGATTTCAGATGCTGGGTCTTCACGAGTTGTGGTTTGTCCGAGACTTGGTGAAATTGTGGAAAGGGTTGGATAAGACCTTTGTGAACATCATTGTAGGATATGAGTTATTGACTTGTTTTCCCTATTGCTGTGTTGTGGCCTTAGGATTTGGATTGTGATTCTGCCGCCATTTCCTATCCTCTTTTATTATATTCCCGTTGTTACTTGTTGTATTTTTTTTCCCTTATTGTGAATTGTAGCATTCTTGGTCATTCATGCAGTCTTTACATATTTATATGTCATTTCTATTATTCCTATGATTATACATGTCTATTGACCGGTAGGTGCCTTGACTGTTCCTCGTCACTACTCCACCGAGGTTAGTCTTGATACTTACTGGGCACCGCCGTGGTGTGCTCATGCTACTCTTCTGCTCATTTTTGTTGTGCAGATACAGGTACTCCCACTCAGTTCTGTCAGCCTTGGAAGGAGGCGTATCGGTAGAGACTTCGAGGTATATCTGCTACGTCCGCAGACCGAGGAGTCCCTTTCCAGCTTTCTGTAATAAGTATAGCTCTTTCAGTATTTCTCCTTTGTATAGATATTCTTGAGTCAGAGCCTTTATGTATCCCTTAGCTTGTGATTTGTGAGTTTTCGGGTTTAGGGAATGTTGTTAGCTTCGAGAATTGTTGTGCTAGGTGTCGAGCGGCACCTTAAACACCATTTTATTTTACTAGTTCAGTTTTATTGCAATTATGGTTTATCTTCCGCATTGTTAGGCTTACCTAGTCGTAGGGACTAGGTGCCGTCACGACTTGTTCACGGAGGGCGAACTGGGGTCGTGACAAGCGGAAAGTAAACAATTAAAACTGGGAGGGGAACATGCTTATGGGGTAGCAGATAAAACGAAATATCAGGAATAACAAAATAAACTACATCTGATTTCTTCTAACACAGAATAAGGGAACACTATAACATTCTGCATATATAGCTACGAAATGTTAGCTACAGATTTAAAAATTGTGGCTAGTACCATATAAACCCCTCTGGGACCTGAGCTGGGCCCACCGGAACTGTCTGAGCTGGGGCCGGAACCTCCTCGTCAAGGCCAACCTGAGGGTCCGCCACTGGTGTTGCTGCTGGTGGCTGGGCCCTGCCCCTACCTCGGCCCCTAGCATGGCCACGTCCCCTGCCCCTAGCGGGAGCTGCCTGGGGCTCGGACTGCTGATCAGTGGATGAGGAAGCGCGTGTTCTCGCCATCTCCGAAAGAACAGAGTAGAAATTCAATCACCATTGAGAAACCAAATCGCACGACAAAAAAGAACAAATGAGAGATTTTTCCTAACTCAGTAGCCCCTAGGGAGCGAGTACAGACGTCTCCGTACCGACCCCTCAGACTCTACTAAGTTTGTCCGTGAGTTGTGAGACCTATGTAACCTAGTGCTCTGATACCAACTTGGCACGACCCGGATTTCCCACCATCAGAGTCGTGATGGCGCCTACTCATGGTAGCTAGGCAAGCCAACTTAATTACCTTTCCATCACTAGCAATTATCCTTAACGGTTTATAACATCAATATATAACATAAAGTCCAATAAGAACAATAGCGGAAGTCTGTCTTAAAATGATAAGTTTAAAATGCGGAATAGTCAAAAAAACCTCTACCCAAGATTTGGTGTCACATTACTCACGAACCACTAAGAATAAACTAAATACAAAGGTCTGAAAGAAATATAACAGCTGTCTGTCTCGAAACAATGAGGCAACAGTCAAAGGAAAATATAAAGAAGAGACGCCGGGCCTGCGGACGCCTGCAAGGCTACCTCAGTCTCGTGATAATGAAAGCCTGCTTCCGTACTACTGCTGTTGCTGCTCCTCAAAACCTGGACCTGTGCAAAAATGCACAGAAGTGTAGCATCAGCACAACCGACCCCATGTGCTGGTAAGTGTCTAGCCTAACCCCGGCGAAGTAGTGACGAGGCTAGACTGGACACCACATAAACCTGTGCAGTCATAAATATACAGCGGAAATCGAATACAAAGCAATTACCATCATGGGAGGGGAAACATGCTATGGGGAGTTACAATAATAACAACAATCCAGAGTAACAACTAAAACAACTTAGGTTCACAGTGAACAAGGAATGAATACTCAAATGTAAACACATAGCCTCAATAATTGTTGCGGCGTGCAATCCGCTCCATAATTTCCATTGTTGCGGCGTGCAACCCGCTCCACAATATCATTGTTGCGGCGTGCAACCCGACCCATATCACTTATCATATATCATTGTTGCGGCGCGCAACCCGATCCTCAATATCATTGTTGCGGCGCGCAACCCGATCCTCAATATCATTTAGCAGTCCGACTCCCCAAACAACAGTCACAATAAAGGGGCATAAAAATAAGCAAATATTTGACAAACATCCCGGCAAGGGAAAGAATTCAACAAATGCAACCAAACGTCCCGGCAAGGGAATAATCAACAACGCTTTCTCTTTCTTACTTTCCTTATCTTATAATTCACTGTACTATTTTGAGCCAACGCTCCAAAGAATCAAGTCATTTCGTATACTTTCAATATTCGTATCACAATTCGAGCCAATGCTCCCAGGAATCAAGTGATCATATTACCGTTCACATGTTATTCACAACAACTGGAAATCCTCCAATAAACACGGAGTTCACAACCAAGTCACGATAATTACATTATAAAGACTCACGGTCATGCTAGACACCAATGTATAGATACTCATCACCATGCCTACACATCGTACTCGATCACATAGCAAGTAGCAAATAAGACTCAACTCCTATTCCCTCAAGCTAAGGTTAGACCAAACACTTACCTCAAAACCTTGAAATCCACTTAATCCTCAACTATTGCTTTACCTCGCAGTTCCACCTCCAATTCGCTCGAATCTAATCACAAATTGCTCAATTACTTTAGCAAACACTATATGAATTAGTTTGAATGCATAAAAATGATTTTCCCAAAGTTTTACTCAAAATTTTCCAAAACGCCCCCGGGCCCACGTGGTCAAAACTCGAGGTTGGAACCAAAATCTGGTTACCCATTCCCCCACGAGTTTAAATGTATTGTTTTGAAATCGGACCTCAATTCGAGGCCCAACTTCCCAATTTATAGAAAATCTAGGTTCTACCCAAAAACCCCAATTTCACCCATGAAAATCCTTGATTTCAAGTGGAAAACATGTTTAATGATGTTAAAAGTTGAAAGAATTGAGTAAAAATCAACTTACAAATGATTTGGGATGAAGCTTGCTCTTGAAAAATCGCCTATGGTGTTTGGGTTTTGAAAGAATGGTGAAAAGTGGTGAAAATTCGACTAAGTATAAAATTTGCTGGGCCTCGGATATGGGAAATGCGAACATAGGTTCGCATTTGCGAACAATGCAGGCCTGGAAATGCGAGACTATTTTTCGCATTTGCGAATTCAAGCTGCCAGGGGTCCCTTCGCATTTGCGAACTGGGTCTCGCATTTGCGAACCAGGGTCCATCGCATTTGCGATGCCTGGTTTCGCATTTGCGAAGCTTGGTCTACCTGGGCTGGTTTCGCATTTGCGAACCCTGGCTTCGCATTTGCGAAAATTGCAGAAGCCAAATACCAGATTTTTCAAAACATGAGAAATGCAATCCGATGCCTATCGAAAACTCACCCGAGCCCTCGGGGCTCCAAACCAAACATGCACACAACCTAAACATCCTGCGGACTTACTCGCGCGATCACATCGCCAAAATAACATCATATACATAGAATCAAGCCTCAAAACTCATGATTTTCTTTGAAATGTTCATAAAGCCTCAAATTTTGACTTCGAGTCCGAAACACATCAAACGACGTCCGATTTCGACCAAACTTCACAGAAAGCGCTTAACACATATTTAAGACTTGTACCGGGCGTCGGAACCAAAATACGAGCCCGATACCATAGTCTTTTAATCAATTTTTCATTTCCATTTTCCTTAATAATTTCAGAAAAACAATTTCACGGAAAAATTCATATCTTGGGCTCTAGACCTCGGAATTCGATTCCGGGCACATGCCCGAGTCCCATATTTTTCTACGGACCTTCCGGGACCGTCCAATCTTGGGTCCGAGTCCGTTTACCAAAAATGTTGACCAAAGTCAACTATAATCATATTAATATCAAAATTCTTCAAACTTTTTCACAGAATTCACATATTTCGACATAAAAACTTTCCGGCTACGCGCCCGGACTGCGCACACAAATCGAGGCAAGTAAAACTGAGGTTTTCAAGGCCTCGGAAACACAGAATGAATGAGGAAACAGGTGATGACCCTTTGGGTCGTCACATCCTCCACCTCTAAAACAACCGTTCGTCCTCGAACGGATCAAAGAAAGAAGTACCTGAGTCAGGGAATAGATGTGGATAACGGCTCCGCATGTCAGACTCGGACTCCCAGGTCGAGGCCTCAGGGGGCTGACCTCTCCACTGAACACGAACAGAAGGAAAACTCTTCGACCTTAGCTGTCGAACCTGCCGGCCTAGAATAGCTACCGGCTCCTCCTCATATGACAGATCCTTGTCCAACTGGACCGTGCTGAAGTCTAATACATGGGTAGGATCGCCGTGATACCTCCGAAGCATAGACACATGAAAAAATGGATGCACGGCTGATAAGCTAGGTGGCAATGCAAGTCTATAAGCCACCTCTCCCACTCGATCAAGAATCTCAAACGGGCCAATGTACCTAGGGCTAAGCTTGCCCTTCTTTCCGAACCTCATCACGCCCTTCATAGGCGACATCCGGAGCAATACCCGCTCACCAACCATAAAATCTACATCTCGGGCCTTACGGTCTGCATAACTCTTCTGCCTAGACTGAGCTGAACGCAGCCTCTCCTGAATAATCTTGACCTTATCTAAGGCCTCCTGAACTAAATCTGTACCCAATAATCGAGCCTCTCCCGGCTCAAACCATCCGACTGGAGACCGACATCGCCTACCATACAACGCCTCATATGGAGCCATCTGAATGCTGGACTGGTAGCTGTTGTTGTAGGCGAACTCTGCTAAAGGCAAAAATTGGTCCCACGAGCCTCCAAAGTCAATGACACAAGCACGGAGCATATCTTCCAAAATTTGAATAGTCCGCTCGGACTGACCGTCCGTCTGAGGATGGAACGCTGTGCTCAACTGAACCTGAGTGCCTAACTCTTGCTGAACCGCTCTCCAGAAGCGCGAGGTAAACTGCGTACCCCGATCTGAGATGATGGATACCGGCACCCCATGAAGGCGAACAATCTCCCGGATATAAATCTCAGCTAACCTCTCGGATGAATAGGAGACTGCTACTGGAATGAAATGCGCTGACTTGGTCAGCCTATCAATAATGACCCAAATAGCATCAAACTTCTTCCGAGTCAATGGAAGTCCAGTAATGAAATCCATGGTAATCCTCTCCCACTTCCACTCGGGAAGCTCAATCCTCTGAGACAAACCACCAGGCCTCTGATGCTCATACTTGACCTGCTGACAATTCAAGCACCGAGCCACATGCGCAACAACATCCTTCTTCATCCTACGCCACCAATAATGCTGCCGCAAGTCCTGATACATCTTCGCGGCGCCCGGGTGAATAGAATACCGAGAACTATGGGCCTCCGCTAAGACCAACTCTCGAATCCCATCAACATTGGGCACACAAAGTCGACCCTGTAATCTCAAAACACCATCATCATCTAAGGTCACCTTCGTGGCACCTCCACGCTGCACCGTGTCTCTCAGGACACACAAATGGGGATCATCAAATTGCCGATCACGGATACGCTCCAATAGAGAAGAACGAGCGACCGTGAAAGCTAACACTCTGCTGGGCTCAGAAATATCTAATCTCACCAATCGATTGGCCAACGCCTGAATATCTAAAGCAAGCGGTCTCTGGCTGACCGAAATATACGCAAGACTACCCATGCTGGCAGACTTCCT
>NW_017680200.1:0-14221 GCF_001879085.1 Nicotiana attenuata | reverse complement strand
AATCGGGTTTATGACATTTGGGAAGACAACTCGTTCCCCTTTTAGGAATTGGGTTCAAAGGAATTGGAGATTCGCCACCTAATGATTTAAGTGCATTAGGACACTAAGAAGGGTTTTTGTTTGGATAACCAGAGATTGGGTAAGGGCTTGAAATTATTCCAAGGGGAAGGTGTTAGGCACCCCTCAGAATCCACTAGTGTGGTTCCCGGCCAAGTTATTGTTGTGACTTTAAGTACAAATAACACGTAAGCAAGTAAGACTTTCAAATAAGAGGGGATTTCACATAATGGTTGCAAATAGATGTAGTTAAAAGAAACGGAAGGAAAGCTGAATTTTGAGAAAAACAATTTGAAATTTGAAAATAAACAATGAAATAAACAAGTAAAAGAGAGGGGGGGGGGGGTGTTCCGTAGGTTTATAAATAATATGGATCACCCCACACAACACCCGGTAATCATTTATACACGTGGTGTTATCGCGTGGTCATCATATCCATATCTACCCTTTCCTACCCCGTTAAGGTATTAAAGAGCGGAATAGTCTCATTTTCTTATTGCATGCTATTACCTGCCCCAATCCTATCAGTCCCGGAGGCATTTAGGACTACTAATCCTAAAGGGAAGGGATGTTGGGATTTTAGAGTTTCAAAGGTAAAAATACTAAGGCGACAAGCAAGAACACATATAACAAGTATGGAGAAAGCACATAAACAAATAAGGCTCAAACAGGCCTCCTTAGATCAAAGAAAAGCATATAGTTTAGCATGTCTTGCACGTACTGATTAAGGTCTGATTAAACTTAAAAGCTGGGGCAGGCTGATTTATCACATATTTCCAGATAAGAAGTCCGAATTAGGCTTGCCTACTGGTCGTAATTGATAGAGACTGATGCAGTTTAAAACTTTACCCTAAGGCTTGCCTAGGTCTGGGACAAAAGCTCCTATAGACATGATATCTACTGATTTCAGAAAAGAATGAAATAGATTGAATACATACTGATTAAGAGGGGTTACCAGATTATTAAAGAAAAGCAAACTTTAGCAAAAGTTACAGGTTCTGCGAGCATTATTACTGGTTTTAGACTCATAAGCGAGTGGAAACGTTTCAGACTTGGTTGATAGTTCCTATAGGCATGCATTCTACGCGTTGTTGATTTTAAACACTTTTATAGATATGAAAAGAAAATGCAGAAAACCTACAACATGATATCTAGGTGTTGCATGATATCTGATTACATTTTTTGGTTATTAGGACCTATAGACCAGTTTGCCTAGTGAAAAGTGAGTATGCAAGAATTAGAAGGGACCTATAGGAATATTTTCTACATGCGTGTGCAGAAGCTATATACATAATATCTACATGAAAGTGTAGGATCCCTATAGTCATGGCATCTAAATGAGAATGCAGAAGTCCTTATAGACATGGTAGCTATATGAAAAATGCAAAAAGTCTTATAGGCATGGTAGCTATATGAAAAATGCAAAAAGTCTTATAGGCATGGTAGCTATATGAAAAATGCAGAAATCTTATAGGCAAAAAATGCTGAAATTAGAGATTCCTATAGGCAAGTTAGCTACCCTTTTTACATGCATGGTTACCCCTCCCTTTTCACTAACCATCCCCGACAGTTTATTACAAAGTTATTACAGTCCAAAGAAAATAAAGAAAATACATCAGAAATTGAAAATTACAACCAAGGAGAGCCTGATTCAGACTTCCTGTCTGAAATATGAAGTAAACCAACTCCAAAGATCCGATTTCAAAGCCTTTCTCTCATTTGGGGGTGTGTCAGAGTTCCCTAAGAGCCTCACATAAACTCCGGGCAGTGCTTACACCCCAAATACATTACCAGACTAGGACATAGTGCAGTGCGGAAGAGCCAGCCCTCAAGTGTCCAAGTTCAGAGGGAACTCAGGGTCCCAAGGCAAGGCTCACAAGAGGGGGGCAGACTTAGGAACTAAGAGAAGGTGCAAGTGCAGGATTCTGAAAGGGAAAAGGGGAGAGGGAAGAAATTCACATTGATACACATAGGGTTATAGGGAATGGTGAGATAGTAAAGGAAAAGCAAAGGCAGGCTGGTGGGGCATACTCAGCAATGAGGAATGCTGGCCTACCCCGTAAGCCTGTTAGAATACATTGTTTAGAGGTTAGGATCGTTTAAGGGATCAAGTTCAAACCATAGACAATAACTTGCACATTTCCATGTTTTAAACTGCAACTCACAATACATAAGGGGATAGGGAGTAAGGGTTCATAGCAGAGACAAACAGAAAAGATTAACAAGCTAGTTCAAATAGTTAACTTTGCAGAAATAGTAAAGTAGGCAAGGATACAAAAAGCTGTAAATAAACACATTGTGATGATGCTAAAAATTAAATTAGAACATACCAGTTTCAAGGAAACAAAAAGGAAAAAGCAGTAGACTTGTGAAAGCCAGAATAGACAAGAAGAGAGTGCTAGTAAGAGTTCAGAAGAGATTGTAAAGTAGTAGTGGAGGATTGTTAATCGTGTCTGTGTGAAAGAAAAGTAGTGTATTTATAGTGCAAAAAGCAGGCAGAAATAAGGTAAGAAAATAGTTTGAAAACTGATTGTCAATCAATTACACAAGGTTTCCCTTAATTAAGGGATTCAGATTCAAACAGGTAAAACCAATTAAGGAAAGAAATTAATCAAACACTTTGCACAAAGTAGTAAATTAGGGGCAAATACATAAAGGCTATTTAAGGACAAGGTCTTTGAAATACACGGTTGTACAATTTAAGGAAAGAAAATCAATTAACAGCCAAGAAATCTGAGGCCAGAGATTTTGTATTAATGAACCAAGTCAGAAAGATGGGAATGATTTTTAACTTAAGGAAAATTAGCAAACAAATCAATTAGACCTATTTAAAAGGAATTCTGAATCAATCACAAGTTTGAAAACCTTTTTTGAAGAAAGATTCATCACATATAAAAGCATACAGACACGTTAAATATGAAGGAAACTTTGTCATGCCCTTGTAAAAATCAGTAGAAAGAATCCAGTGTAGAAGAGTTTAGCAAAAGGTTCAACATTGTATGAAAACAAAGGTGTATACTCAGTTCAGAGACTCAAAGTTAGTCTGACAGAGTTAGGGGTTTCGAAATGAAACCCTAGTTCAAGCAAACCATAAAGCAAGGATGAGAGGGCAGGCAATTGAATCAAAATCATGTTCAGAAGTTTCAGAAAAGGACGTGCTTCTTCAACAACAGAACTTATGAAGAATATGATAGCAAAGTAACATGCAATCACAGTAGAAGGATTCAAAGAACATAATGGCAAATACTGATACGAACAGTAGAAAAAGCATGCTTAGAAGAAACTTAAACAGGGCTCAGTAGAAGGCAAACAGAGAAACTTAAAAACTTAGCAGGAAAATACAGTAGAAGAACACCGGAAAAGTATAGCAGAAAAGCATATAGGAAAACACAGTAAGATAAACATATAAGAACATGGTAAAAAATACAGTAGAGAAGTCTACGAGACCATAGTATAGGAAAACACAGTAAGAGAAGCATACAAAAGATGATACGAGAACACAGCAGAGGCAAACACACGAATAACAAAGAAGAAAAATCATAAAACACTTAAACACTTTCCAGAAAACCCTAAATCGGAAAAGAAGGGTGTTGAAAGTAATTTTCAAAATAAAAGTTAGGGAAATCGTTTGAAAACTCAAGTAGAGCATAGATACATAACAGATCTAAAAAGAATCGGAGAAAAACCTCAAAGGGTTAGGGTTTTAGAAGAACCCTAGAATGAGAAAGGCTTTGAAAAGGCCATTGACCTGAGTCGGAGAAGTTAGAATCAGGCTAAGAAGACCAGGATACGCCGGAGCAAGGCCGGAGATGGTCGTGAAACCTCGAGCCGGAAAAGGTCTGGATGAAAACCTTCGAGTTCAAACCTCGAATCTTCAGGTACCAGGCACATAGGAGTAATTGGAGGTGAGTATAGGACTCCCATGGCCTGAGAAGCCATGATCTCCGGTGGGTTTCACGGTGGAGGTGGTAGGAGACGATAAGGGTTCCAGGAAGGTTCGAGAGAGTTTGAGAGAAGGGGTGTTTAGAGGCGGCTGATTAAGTGAAATGATTTCAGGGTTGGGGGTTCGGAAATTAAAAAAGGAAGGGGGAATTGTGGCCGTTGATCAAAATAATCAACGGCCTGGATCAAAAGGGGAGCCGGGCGGGTTTTTTTTAATTGGGTCATGGGCGGGTAAATTTAGGATTTGGTCCGGTCCAATTGGGATTGAAATTGGGTTAGCTGGGGTGGTCGATTTGGGCTACAATTGAAATGAAATAGGGCTAGATTTTAAATAGCCACTTTTTCCCTTTTTATTTTATAAAAATAGTAAAATGATTTCTGAAAACAAATTAAAGGTGTTAAATTAATTAAAAATACATAAATATTAAATTAAAAATACTGGAATCAATTTTATAATTATAAACGCAATTAATTCTTAAAATAGGCTAGTATTGCAATTATATGCAATTTAGCTTTAAAAATACTAAATAAATTTGTAAAAAANGTGTAAAAATCACCTTAGCTATATTTTGGGATAAATATGAGAATAAGATAAATTAATCACCAAAATGATAATTTGAGGAATAATTATTGGTTTTTATACTGCTAAAATAGGGCAATAAATTGATTTAAAAATCTTTTAAAAATTAGAAAAAATACTAAAACATTTGGACACACTTATATATGCATACATATGCTATTTTGAAAGTATTTTTCATATAAAAAAAATATACAGGGAAAAATTGGGTATCAACAGCTGCCGCTCTTTACTCGGGAAGGATGAAAGAGTTGTCGGGTAAAGACATGATGGCCAATTTTGCCCGAGTGAAATGGTTTGAAGAGGTCGACCGTGCTCTGGTTCCTGAGCTGCCTACATATCCCTGGTCTTACAGGAATCAGGCCATATGTAGTTCAGGATCCGTCGGCGGAATATGCCGATGGAGATCTTTCAATAACGGATGCGATATTCGGGTTTGGGATGGTTGGTTAAAGCCTAATAGGGCTGCGGGAACTGGAGCGGGATCGCTCCTGCTGAGACGGCCGTTGCTAGCCGGTTTACCTGCAAATATGCAATACAAGCGTATATTTTGCATAAATTTAAACATGATGCAAGTTCCCGTTGGACCATGAATGTTGTCCTTGGACGGTTAGGATGACGTCTTAAGACCATGACGTCCTGGGCCATGAAGCGTATGATAAAGAATTCGCAGGCCATGAAATGATGCTCTCGGGCTATGAGAATGATGCCTCTGAGCTATGATGCCTTTGAATAATGATGTGCAAAAGATAAAAGGGGTCCTCAGGCCATGGCATGGCGTTCTCGGGCTATGCGAATGGTGCCTCCGAACAATGATGCATTTGGACAATTTGGTGATCTTTGAGCCCATGAGATGTAGTAGGTGGCGATCTTTCAGCCGATGCAAGATGTAAATAAAGGGGCGATCTTTCAGCCGATGCAAGATGTAGGTTAAGTGGCGATCTTTCAGCCGATGCAGGTGTAAATAAAGTGGCGATGTTTCAGCCAATGCAAGAAGTAAGTAAAGCGGCGATCTTTCAGCCATGCAAGATGTAAATAAAGGTGGAGATGTTTTAGCCGATGCAAGAAGTAAATAAAGTGGCGATATTTCAGCCGATGCAAGAAGTAAATAAAGTGGCGATGTTTCAGCCGATGCAAGAAGTAAATAAAGTGGCGATATTTAAGCCATGCAAGATGTAAATAAAGTGGCGATGTTTCAGCCGATGCAAGAAGTAAATAAAGTGGCGATTCAGCCATGCAAGATGTAAATAAAGGTGGCGATATTTCAGCCATGCAGATGGAGGTAGAGCTTAACCTCGGAAGGCAGAACGGTAGCCTTATGCAATGAAGAAATGCATATGGAGACAGTGCTTAGTCTCGGAAGGCAGAATGGTAGCCTTATGCAATGCGAGAAATGCAGATGGAGATAGAGCTTGGTCTCGGAAGGCAGAACGGTAGCCTTATGCAATGCAAGAAATGCAGATGAAGACAGAGCTTAGTCTTGGAAGGCAGAATGATAGCCTTATGCAATGCAAGAATGCAGATGGAGACAAAGCTTAGTCTCAGAAGGCAGAATGGTAGCCTTATGCAATGCAAGAATGCGGATGGAGACAGAGCTTAGTCTCGGAAGGCAGAATGGTAGCCTTATGCAATGCGAGAAATGCAGATGGAGACAGAGCTTAGTCTCGGAAGGCAGAATGGTAGCCTTATGCAAGAGATAAAAGGCGAATAGTAATAAAATTTCTTAGCTGATAGCTGGTAGCTGATTGTGATATCGTGGCTGTTGGGGATATTGTATGCGCATATCGACTGTGAATAGGTGTGACAGTTCTGAGAATTGTCTTCCTGAACAGTATGATTGTATAATATATTCGATGATTTTGTGACTTGGGTGCCTGCATCCAAAGAAAAATCGTGAGTTTGTAAAGGGGAGAGGTTAGTTCGTGTCCCCGCTGACTTTGCTTGATCTACTCGGCTCTGATCTGATGACACAGTATGTATCATAGGGGTAGCGTTGCTGAACAAAGCGATTTCGATAATAAACAGGCATGAGTTTGTTAAAGATATGACATAAGTATATAAGAAATAGTTTTTAGATGAACCGATGACTATGACGTGGTTCAGGACATTGCAACCTCTCTTGCTTTGGAATTTTGAGGGTCCTCCTCAAAATTCTGCCCCAGTTTAATGGGTTGATACTTCTCACGGTTGCTTGCGATGATCGGCTGAAGTTACTTCGAAATTTTGAGGGTCCTCCTCAAAATTCTGCCCCAGTTTCCAATTGCGAGGGGAAATGAAAATTTTATTGAATTGTGACCGAACCCATAAGGCTGCCTATGTATCACCTCTTAAACGGGAATCAGATCAGACGTAGTTCAAATTACATCATATAGGAAAACATAAGATTACACATAGTAACGCTTGACTGCATCTGAATTGATTGGTTTTGGCCAAACTTCTCCGTCCATTTCTGCAAGTATAAGGGCTCCTCCTGTCAGAACCCGATGAACCATGTATGGACCCTGCCAATTGGGAGAGAACTTCCCTTTGGCTTCATCCTGACGTGGGAAAATTTTCTTCAACACCAGCTGCCCCGGCGTGAATTGTCTCGGCTTGACTCTTTTGTTGTAGGCTCTGGACATTCTGTTCTGATAAAGTTGACCATGGCAAAATGCATTCATCCTCTTTTCGTCTATGAGGGCTAACTGCTCGTAACGACTCTTTACCCATTCTGCATCGTCGAGCTCAGCTTCCTGTATGATCCTTAAGGAATGGATTTCTACCTCAGCGGGAATGACTGTTTCTGTACCATAAACCAGCATATAGGGGGTTTCCCCAGTTGATGTGCGGATTGTGGTGCGGTACCCTAGTAAAGCAAATGATAGCTTCTCGTGCCACTGCTTATGCTTCTCTATCATTTTCCTTAGTATCTTCTTGATGTTTTCTTTGGTGGCTTCTACGGCTTCATTCATCTGAGGCCCGTAGGCTGTGGAATTCTTGTGTCTGATCTTGAAGGTCTCACACATAGCTTTCATTAAGTCACTGTTGAGGTTGGGGCCATTATCAGTAATGATTGACTCTGGAGTCCCGAACCGACAAACGATACGGTCGCGGACAAAGTCTGCCACGACCTTCTTAGTCACTGCTTTGTATGATGCTGCTTCGACCCATTTGGTAAAGTAGTCAATTACCACTAGGATGAATCTGTGCCCGTTGGAAGCGGCAGGTTCGATTGGTCCAATAATATCCATTCCCCAAGCGGCAAACGACCATGGTGAGCATGTTGCATTAAGTTCATTTGGTGGCACCCTTATCATGTCTGCATGTATCTGGCAGCGGTGCCATTTTCGGATGTACTGGATGCAGTCCGTCTCCATGGTCATCCAAAAGTAACCAGCACAGAGTATCTTCTTGGCTAAGATAAAGCCGTTCATATGTGAACCGCAGGTCCTAGCATGGATTTCTTCTAGCAGTTTAGATGCTTCCTTGGCGTCGACACACCTTAACAATCCAAACTCAGGAGTCCCCCTATATAGGATTCCTCCGCTGTGAAAGAAATTGTTGGACAATCTTCGAAGTGTGCACTTCTTAGTAGTATTTGCAAGCTCTGGGTACTCTCCTTTTGCCAAATATTCCTTGATGTCATGAAACCAAGGTTTTCCATCTGCTTCTTCTTCGACATGAGCATAATAAGCTGGCTAATTATGGATTTTCACAGGAATAGGATCAATGAAGTTTGTATCTGGCTGCTGTAACATGGGCGATAGGGTAGCCAATGCATCGGCAAACTCATTCTGGACTCTGGGAACATGCTGGAACTCTGTCTTTGTGAACCTCTTTCTCAACTCCTGAACATGGTGCAGATAAGGGAGTATCTTGGAATTCTTGGTCGCCCATTCTCCTCGTACCTGATGTATGAGTAGGTCTGAGTCCCCAATTATTAGCAACTCTTGGATGTTCATGTCAATGGCCATTTTAAGCCCTAAGATGCAGGCTTCGTACTCGGCCATGTTGTTGGTGCATGGGAACCTGAGTTTGGCGGATACCGGATAGTGCTGACCGGTTTCTGATACTAGGACCGCTCCTATGCCGACTCCTTTGAAATTTGCTGCTCCGTCGAAAAACATTCTCCAACCGTCATAGGACTCTGCAATATCTTCTCCTATGAATGATACTTCTTCATCTGGAAAATACGTCTTTAGGGGCTCGTATTCTCCATCCACAGGGTTTTCAGCAAGGTGATCCGCTAGTGCCTGTCCTTTGACTGCTTTCTGGGTCACGTAGACAATGTCGAATTCACTCAACAGGATCTGCCACTTGGCGAGCTTGCCAGTGGGCATGGGCTTCTGAAAGATGTATTTCAAAGGATCCATCCTTGATATGAGATATGTAGTATAGGCACAGAAGTAGTGCCTCAGCTTCTGGGCCACCCAAGTTAAAGCACAGCAAGTGAGTTCTAACAGAGAATACCGGGCCTCGTACGGAGTGAACTTTTTGCTGAGGTAGTAAATGGACTGTTCTTTCTTTCCTGTCTCATCATGCTGCCCCAGGACGCAACCGAAGGCACCATCCAACACTGCGATGTAGAGTAGCAAATGTCTCCCTGGTTCAGGCGGGACCAAGACTGGCGGTGTTGACAGGTATTCTTTGATTCTGTCGAAAGCTTTCTGGCAGTCATCAGTCCATTCGGTGGCGGCATCCTTCTTCAACATCTTGAAGATCGGTTCACAGATAACTGTAGATTGTGCTATGAACCGGCTAATGTAGTTAAGTCTCCCCAAGAAGCTCATCACGTCTTTCTTGTTCCTTGGCGGTGGCAATTCTTGAATGGCTTTGATCTTTGATGGATCCAGTTCTATTCCCTGACGACTCACAATGAACCCAAGCAATTTTCCAGCTGGAACCCCGAACGCACACTTTGCGGTATTCAGTTTCAGGTTGTATCTTCTCAGTCGGTTGAAAAACTTCCTCAGATCCTCCATGTGATCAGTGGCTTTCTTGGACTTGATGATGACATCATCCACATATACTTCGATCTCCTTGTGTATCATGTCATGAAAAATGGTAGTCATGGCCCTCATGTAGGTGGCCCCTGCATTCTTTAACCGAACGGCATCATCTTGTAGCAGTACATTCCCCACGGCGTAATGAAAGCCATTTTCTCAGCATCTTCTTCATCCATCCAGATCTGATGGTACCCAGTGAAACAATCTACAAATGATTGCAACTCGTGCTTGGCGCAATTGTCAATTAGGATGTGTATGTTTGGCAAGGGGAAGTCGTCTTTCGGACTGGCCCGGTTAAGATCCCGGTAGTCGACACAGACTCTTCCCATCCTTCTTCGGTACTGGCACAATGTTGGCTAACCATGTCGGATATTCAACTACCCCGAGAACCTTAGCTTTGACCTGCTTAGTGACTTCTTCCTTTATTTTCAAACTCATATCTGGCTTGAACTTTCTGAGCTTCTGTTTGACTGGTGGCCAGGCTGGATCAGTTGGCAGTTTGTGAGCCATAATAGATGTGCTCAGCCCAGTCATGTCGTTGTACGACCAGGCTAATATGTCCTCATACTCTCTTAGAAACTCTGTATATTCTTTCTTTTCTGACGGTGACAAATGAACGTTGATCCGTGTTTCTTTGATGTTTTCTGCATCTCCCAGGTTAACAATCTTAGTCTCGTCCAGGTTGGACTTAGGTATGTTCTCAAAATTCTCAACTTCTTTAATAATCTCTTCTGGTATATCATCTTCCTCTGAATCTATGTCCGTTTATTGCATTGTCTCATTGCATGTCACAGTCATTGGTTCATCAAGATAAGTAATAGTAATGTTGTATATGTAAAGTAATGAGAGAAAATAATAAGAGTAAGATTTATAAGAAAACCGAAATGCTTTGATAAATTCCATAAATATTTTTGAACATTGGAGTTCTTTCTTGCGAAAATTAAGAAAATGCGAAAGGAAAGTAAACTAGTAAAATAAAATAGTGCATGATGCTTGTTCAGCCTTGCTACCCCGAGGCTCGCCAGGCTCTGATGGCTCTGATAGTCCAGTTTTTGAGGCATGCTCCTCTGCTTACAGCCTGTATAGAAGGGCCTTCTTCCCCCTCCTCCTCAAAAATGACACAACAATCCATATTATCGTCTTGCAGGAACAAATTCCTTACTGCTGCCAGTGCTTCTTCTTCTTCTGACCCGTAAAAGACCTCAGCCGGCTGGAAAGTCTGCTCCAAATGGGGTATTGGTTGCTCCAAAGGATAGTAAGGGCCGCGCCATAGTGGCGACCAGTGGTTGAACTCCTCCCAAGTATACTCATATCCCAATCCAAAGGTGGTGCCATGTTTCTTGAGTTTGATAGGCTTAGCGATTCCTTGGAGGTTCTTGCCAAGCCCATTGCCAGGTTCATACCCGCTCCAATTCAATATGCTTTCAATCTTGCTATCCCACCATTTGTCTTTATCAACAGCGATGACTCGCTCGATGTGGTGGTAAGTTTTCCCGCATATCCTTCTTCTGCCTCCAATTGCTGGAATGGTCTGGCGACTGTATATGGGATTGCTACCGTCGCCGTGAATGATCACCTCTTGGTGATTCCAATCAAACTTCACTGTCTGGTGTAGTGTTGATCCTACGGCCCCAGCGGCATAAATCCATGGTCGTCCCAACAACAGATTATAAGATGCCGGTACGTCTATCACTTGAAAATCAACATCAAACCAAGTAGGCCCCATTTGCAAACACAAGCTAATTTCCCCAATAGTAGACCTTTGGGATCCGTTGAAAGCTTTGACGTTGATGGCCCCGTCCTTGATCTCATGCAGCCCTTTTCCCAATGTCCTGAGTGTTACCAACGAACAAATGTTGAGACTGGACCCCTCATCGACTGGGATCCTGGTGATAAAATAATCTTCGCACTGCACGGTGATGTGCAATGCCTTGTTGTGACTCAATCCCTCCGGTGGCAGCTCATCTTCATGAAAAGTGATTTTATGACTTTCCAACACCTGACCTACCATGTTAGCCATCTCTCCGCCGGTGATGTTACTTGGTACATACGCCTCACTCAGCACTCTTAACAAGGCATTCTTGTGTGCATCAGAACTTCGTAGCAAGGCAAGGATAGAAATTTGTGCTCGTGTTTTGTTCAGCTGATCAATGACCGAGTATTCTTTGGCTTGTATCTTTCTCCAGAGATTGTCGGGCCCGGTTTTGGTGATAGTTGGCCGACTAGAGGCCTGTTTGCATGACTCAGCCAAATGCTCTGGGGTATAAACCCTGCCGGTTCTTGTCATACCCTGTGCCGCAATGGTTTCCCCGAACTTGGCCTTCCCCTTTCTTCTAGCCTCGGCTGTGTAGTCCCATGGTATAGCCTTCGTATGGAACGGTGTTATGTCTTACATTGCCACTGGAATTGGCGTGGCTATCTATACCCCAAACGGAGCAAGCTTCTCAGGTGGTAGAACTGCAACTTCAAAGGGTGTAGGTGTGTTTGCTGACGACATAAACTCAACCTCAATTGGCGCTGGAGTCTTTGCAGTGGGTGGTGCTTCAAACTCGAGTGGTATGGACATGTTTACCTCGGCGTCCCCAGAAGGCTGAATCTGGACCACAATCGGATTGAGGGTGACTACTGGCTTCTTTGGATCGTCGCCTTTTGTGATTAAACCGATTGATCCCTTGGGGTCCCAATCATCCTCTATCTCGATCGTGTGAACATTTCCACCTTTGTGGTATGGCAGAGGGCTATTGCGGACATTCGGAGCAGGCTCCTTTGCTACAATGATCTTGTTGTCAATCAAAGTTTGAATCTTATCCTTCAGAGAGTGGCACTCATCAATGGTATGTCCTTTCATGCCGGAATGGTATGCACATGATTTATTTGGATTGACCCACTGAGAAGGGTTTTCAGGTGTTATAGCAGGGATAGGGGTGACATAACCAGCAACTTTGAGCCTTTCGTACAGCTGGTCAATTGGTTCAGCAATGGCGGTATATTATTTGGGAAGTCTGCGGTCAAAATTTGGTCATGGTCTAGGGAAGTTTTGATGTGGGGAAGGTGATTGATAATGGGATGGTTGGGCATTGTAGGCTTGGTAAACATGTGCTGGTTGGGAGTATTTGGGTGAAGTGGGCTGATATGCGGGAGGTGGAGATGACTGATAAGTGAGGGTGCTTGGTAATTTGGGGTAGGCTGATATGTGATTGGAGGTATCGGGTATGTTTGGTATTTGATAGGGGATTTGGTCCTCTGCAACCATTACAGCACTTACGTCCCTTTGCTTGGACGCACCACCAGACTGCAAAGCCTTATTGGTAGCTTGCAAGGCTTCAAAGTTCGTAACCGTACCACTCTTGATGCCTTCCTCGATCCTTTCTCCTAGCTTGATGATGTCAGAAAACTTGTGATTCTCGATCAGCATCAGCCTCTCATAATACTGTGGGTCTTGGGCCCGAACGAAGAATTTGTTCATTTGCTCTTCTTCCAAAGCAGGCCTAACCTTAGCAGCTTCTGATCTCCATCGAGTAGCATACTCACGGAAGGTCTCTGTGGGTTTCTTCTTCAAGTTTTGGATATAAAACACATCTGGCGCGTTCTCTGTGTTGAACCTGAATCTGTCCATGAAATCAGACGCCATGCTTACCCAGCTCGACCACTTCTTCGGATCCTGGCTAATGTACCAAGATAAGGCGTCTCCCTTCAAGCTCCTCATGAAAAGCTTCATGCGGATTTTCTCGTCTCTTCCTACTCCGACCAGCTTGTCACAGTATGTTCTCAAGTGAACCCTGGGATCCCCTGTACCATCAAACATTTCGAACTTGGGAGGTTTGTACCCCTCGGGCAGTTCGACATCGGGCTGTATGCACAGATCTTCATAGTTTAGCCCTTCAATTCCCTTACTACCTTCAATGCCTTGAATTCTGGTGGTCAACCTTTTAAGCTCTTCGGCCAAATTTCTGATGAGCGAGTCCTTATCATTGGACTCGGGTGTGCTTGAGATGGGCTGGGTGGAGTGTGGCACAGTCTCCACGTAGATGGGGGTATTATGTTGGGTGTGACAGTGGTCATTCGTGGAGTTCAAAGGTTTCGGGATGAGCAGTGGAGTATTGTTGGGAATGTGGCAAGTATTGCAGTGGTGGTGAGGAGCGGGATGATTTTGTTGCTTTGGGATATTTTGTGGAGGTATGGGATTCTGAGTATTTGGGAAAGTAACTTCTGGAGTGGTGAGGGAAAATGACAGACTTGCCAAATTCCGGACTTGATCAAGTTCTTCTTGAAATTTCAATAACTTTTGTTCTAGTTGAGATGCATTTTCCTTGGGGACCAGAGCACCACGAGTGACCTCTACCCGTTCAGCTGAGTTGTTCAAATCTTCCATTCTTCTTTTGCTTTTGTGTCTGACAGGACTGGGAGGAGGAGTAAGTGGAGGGCCCCTGGATCTTGTAAAATATGATGATGTTGCCAGAGTTCACGAACTAACCTTTGGGGAGGGGAATAAACAAAAAGTAAAAACAAAAAGGTGATAAGTCAGTAAGGATCATAAAAAAATGTTGCAATATTTAAACACGTAGTGCAGGGAATATAAAGCGCGTCCTAGTTTTGGGGACCTCGTTGTGCCCGAGGTAGGCCTAGCGACAATTAAATTTGGAGAACTTAGAATGCTGAA
>NW_017680199.1:5534-14223 GCF_001879085.1 Nicotiana attenuata | reverse complement strand
GCTGTGACCATAGCCTGAGAACCCTGAGGAGCACACTGTGGCTGAGAAGTCTGTGGGGGCGCGCTCCTCCCAAGTCTGGGGCAATCCCTCACCAAGTGACGCATATCACCACACTCGTAACAAGCTCTGGGAGGACGCGATGGTTGTGACTGGCTGGGACTAGGCCTACTGGACTGACCTCTGGAAACACCCCGCGCAGGAGGCACGCTAGAAACTGGAGGTGCATAGTAAGGCTCCTGAGGTGGAGGTGGAGCTGGAGTACTGCCGGCTGCTGGAAGAGCTGAATGTACAGGGCGACCCGAATAACCTCTGCCATAACGACCTGCTGATGGGGTACGGGCACCAGAGTAGTGACCCGACTCTCGAGATCTCTTGGCCTCCCTCTCTCCTCGCTCCCTGGCGAGCATACCCTCAATCCTTCTAGCAATGCTCACTACCTGCTGATAAGGAATGTCCATCTCCAACTCTCGAGCCATGCTAGATCTGATGGGTGGAATAAGACCCTCAATGAACCTGCGAACTCTCTCCCGAACTGTAGCAACCAAAGCCGGTGCATGCCTGGCCAACCTGGTATAACGGATAGCATACTCTGAAACGGTCATAGCACCCTGGCGCAAATGCTCAAACTCTGCGCGCCATGCATCCCTGAGACTCTGGGGGACAAACTCTCTCATGAACATATCCGAGAACTGGGTCCAAGTCAGTGTAGCAGCCTCGACTGGACTGTCTATCTCATAAGTCCGCCACCAATCATAGGCGGCTCCCCGTAGCTGAAAAGCAGTGAAAGAAACCCTGCTGGACTCCACGATGCCCATAGTGCGGAGAATACGATGACACTACTCTAGAAATCCCAAGGCATCGTCTGATGCTAATCCACTGAACACTGGGGGATCATACTTCTTGAACCTCTCAAGCCTGCGCTGCTCGTCCTCTGAAGCAGCTGACCCATCCTCGGGCTGAACTGGTGCTGCAGGCAGTGCCAGAATAATCTCGGGAACCTGCTCAACCTGCACTCGCTGCTCAGGAGTGCGGACGGCGGGAGTCTGTGCTCCTCCCCCGGCCTGGGATGTGGCTGCAGCAAGGGGAAGCAACCCTGCCTGAGCCAAGGTGGTGTACATGCTCGTGAACTGAGCCAAAGTCTCCTGGAGCGCTGGAATAGTAGTGGCAGTAGTAAGTGTGCCAGGTGCCTGGGCTCCGGCTGGATCTGTCGGTGGTACCTCGGCGGCAGCTCGCACTGGTGCTCTGGCTGCACCACGTGCGCGTCCTTGACCTCTCCCCCGGCCCCGGCCTCTGACGGCTGCAGTAGGGGGTGCGGGTGCCTGATCATCTCGAGTAGCACGTGTCCTCACCATCTGTGAGAGAATAGAAGTCAGAAGTTTAGAATTGATGTCCAAAATATCGCACGACGAGGAATTCAAATGAAATGAAGATTTTTCCTAACAGTTACATAGCCCCTCATAGATAAGTACAGACGTCTCCGTACCGATCAGCGAGACCCTAATAAACCGGCCTGTGTTCCGTGACTCCTATGAACCTAGAGCTCTGATACCAACTTGTCACGATCCTCGTTCACCCTCCATGAACATATCGTGATGGCACCTAGTTCCTACAACTAGGTAAGCCTAACAGTGCGGAAATAACAATTCAATTTGAGGAATAATCAATTAAAACCGAACATATGGAAAATAACAACTGAATATAAGGTCGCCCGGCCTATACAACTCTAAAGATATGCGGAAGTTTACAACTCAATCCCAAAACCCGGAAACTCACGGGAAACACAGGCTAATAGAATGTAGTAAACTGCTCTACACCAGAATGTCTAAACAACATGAAAGGAAAGAAAAGGAACTATCTGCTAAAGCCGGAATAGAGTAGAGACTCCTGGTCTGCGAACGTAGCAGATATACCTCAAGTCTCAGCTAGGACTCTCCACCACGAGGATGATACGCCTGGGAGGAAGTACCTGGATCTGCACATGAAAAACATGCGCAGGAAGGGCATGAGTACACCACAGCGGTACTCAGTAAGTGTCAAGCCTAACCTCGGTTGGGTAGTGACGAGGAAGGTCAGGGCCCTACAGAGATAACAAAATAAATAATGAGATAATAGAAATAGTTTAAATAAAGTCTACAGCGAGAATCTAAATCGGGTAAATAAGGAAGAACAGTAATAGAAAGCAAAGATAACAATACACGGAAAACTGCCCTCACAAGGAATAGTAGCTGGGGGATCTCTTGGTATCCTCATCATCAACACTGGGGATCTCTCGGTATCCCGAGGATCTCTTAGTATCCTCAATAAGTCGGGGATCTCTTAGTATCCCGAGGATCTCTTGGTATCCTCAATAAGTAAACCGGGGATCTCTTGGTATCCCAATATATATATAGAAACACACGTGCCAGGGATCTCTTGGTATCCCGCACCCTCAGTCCAGAATATCTCAAGTACAGAGGGATCTCCCGGGAAGCCGTCCGGTAGTCCCAAATTAAACACACCACAACAACGATTCCTAAATCTCGGAACAATGCTAAAAATCAGGACACGAAGTAGTAAATTACAACCTAACATGCTTCACAGAGTACAAATAGCACAGTTAAAGCAAATAAGCAGGTAAGCCAGCTAAACATGAGTCTCTAAGCTAGCACAGGTACAAACTTGCAGTTAAAGTGAACAAGTAAACAAGAAAGCTCAATTTAAATACTTCAAGTAGAAACGGATTTACAACAATTAACTCAACTACGCGCTCGTCACCTCACGTACGCGGCATTCAAATATTCAAGATCATATCCTAAGGGAAAAAGGTCACCCACACAAAGTTAGACAAGCCACTTACCTCGAACCGGCTCAATATCAACTAGAAATCACGTTCTTGCCACGAGTATCCGACTCCAAATGGCTCAAATCTATTCAATTCAATTACACATTGTAAATAACATCGCAAACACCTGGTTTTGCTAATAAATTCAAAGCTACGGCGTAAAATTAGGTGAAATGACTAAACTGCCCTCCAGGCCAACGCCTCGGAATCAAATAATTTTCACATTTTCAGAACCCTCGTACTCTCACGAGTCTAACCATATAAAAATCTCCCAAATCAGAGGTCAAATGCCCACTCAAAACTCAATAGTTTAGGCAATGAAGTTTTACCCCAAATTATCCAATTTTTGATCCTAAATTCGAATTCCAATGGTGTATTTAACTATATAATGATGAAATATAACAAGAAGGGACCAAAGAAACGTTACCCAGTGATCTTCACTTCAAATCCCACTCAAAATCGCCTTAAACCGAGCTCTCAATTGATTTTTGTAACTTATGAACTCAAACCCTCGAAATTTCTATTTCTGCCCAGGGATTTCCGCTTCTGCGGACAAGGGACCGCTTCTGCGGTCCCGCATATGCGGAAAAACAACCGCTTCTGCGGTTTTCACTTAATGGACCAGAGTCCGCTTCTGCGGACACATAACGCTCCTGCGGTTCCGCTTCTGCGGAATGGCGACCGCTTCTGCGGTTCCTGAGAGGGAGGGCTAATCTCGCTTCTGCGATGACCAAGGCCGCTTCTGCGGCTCCGCTTCTACGGTTCCCAAGCCCCAGAAGCGGAAAGATACCAGAAGCAGCAGTGCTGCTATTTCTCAACTTCCAAAACTCTTCCGTTAACCACCCGAAATCATCCCGAGGCCCCCGGGACCTCAACCAAAAGTATCAATACCACCTAATACCTTATTCAAACTTGTACCAATCTTGAAAACACCTAAACAACGCCGGAAACCCGAATTAATCAAAGATTCAAGCCTAAGAACTTCAAATTCCAACCAAACACGCTTTCGATCAAAAACCTACCCGAACCTCGTCCGAATGACCTGAGATTTTGCACACACATCCCAATTGACATGACGGAACTACTGCAACTTCCGGAATTCCAATCCGACCCTCGGATCAAAAACTCACTATCGGACCGGAAACTTCAAAAATTCAAACTTCGGCATTTCAAGCCTAAATGAGCTACGAGCCTCCAAAATACATTCCGAACACGCTCCCAACCCCGAAATCACCTAACGGAGCTAAGGGAGCCATCGGATTTCCATTCCGAGGTCATCTTTACACTGTTCTGATTACGGACCATTTTTCAACTCTTAAGCTCTCATTTATGGACTAAGTGTCCCAAAACTCTCCAAAACTCAACACCGAACGTCCCGGCAAACCAAAATAGCAGAAATGAACTTAGGGAAAACAGTTAATGGGGGATCGGGGCGAAATTTCCAAAAACAACCGGCCGGGTCGTTACAGATAAGTAATGATAGATTCAGTTATTTGACCCTAATCGCCATACACGTACGGAGGAATAAGAAAGAAAGACAAGACACATTCTATCACGCCCTCGCAGAATCACGATTATGGGAATGGCCGGCTACATAACCATAATTGAGATTCTACTACCGACATGTGCTCCATTAGTCAGAAGAATAACCTAGTCTCTGATACCAACTTTGTCACGACCCAATTTAGGATTGTGACCGGCGCTTAGGAGAAAGTGCTCCCAAGTAAGCCTCATCGGTAATTTTATAGAAAATCGGACAGAGTTTCCCCTATTTTTGGACTATCCCAAAAAATTTCCTGTCTCAAATCAGCAACCAAACATCCTAATATCATAACCAAACAATTGATAACTTGTCAATTAACCAATACAAGTCTCCACCATAACTAAACCACCATCTAACCACTAGAAATACTAATTTATCTCCAACTTTGATAAATGAGAACGATACTCAACATAAGACTATAATAACAAAAGGATACTCATGACACTAAAATAATGACTATGGAGCGACTCTAAGAGTTTAAAGAAAGACCATAAAAATAAATAAAAATCTTCGCCCACGCGAACAAATGCGAGGCTCACCGAGAACTATCAACATGTGCGCTCTAATTAACGAAATCCTCGCATGCGTCAACTGCTGTCTCTATAAAAAAAATTAGCGGGGAATGAGTCGCTAGCTCAGTGAGTAATAACACTTAACCACAACCGTTTTTTATTGGGGACAAGTCAGAAATACATGCTTGTATAATAAAATTCAGAAATTATCATAAAAATAAAATGCCCTTTCAAAACGGTAAGAATAATCAGTCTCATTATGTATTTCCTGTAACAGAAATCAATTTAACCATTCGGTAATAAACTCGGTAAGCACTGTATCATATCAATTCCTTATGTTTGGGAGGTTTCCAAGAAAGGATCATGTATCTGTATCACTGTGTGGACTCCTTCGTAAAAGGAGTCAAATATAACGGTAGGTCCCTTCTCGAGGGAAAACTGTAACTATATGCTAGTTCTACCTTCCCACTAGCGAGGGTTATAACTTACTCGGTAATAGGTAAATACAAGGTGCACCAGGTCTAACGAACCCGCCGTTAGCTACAGGATCCTTTAAGGTCTCCTCCCTTTTATACTTTTCTTTGTAAATAGTAAATCTTCACATGGAAGTATTTTCAAAATAGTACAGGGCATTTTAAATTTTTTTATCAAATCATGTAATCCAATTTCAGTAACGGTAATCATATCTCTAATAATAGTAAAACATGTCTAGTAACAGTGAGAACATTCTAAATAACTATAAACATCTCAAGTAAACTATTCAGTACCATATCAAGTAAAGGACTTGTCCCACATGCAATTTCAAACATTCGGTAACATATTTTATTTTCAAAATAACGTATAAACCATGCAGGTTATGAAAACACAAATTGCGGTAAGATTACTACTCACCATACTCGTGTCGAAATACCAAGCCCATCACCTCGAGCAGTCCGTGAGATCCCTTTCAGTCAATCTATAATCACATCATATTGATCTCCTGTTAATTTCTTTATTCATGCTAATCCACAAGTAATCTAGAATGCTCCACCCTCGGAATTTCATGTTTAATTCTAATTTTGCCAAATTATATTAATCCAAGCTACTGTAATAACTATTATTGTAAGTTCACCTATTCTGAACTAAAAGTTTGATTTCGAATTTAGATCCTTATCATTCGGTCTTTTTATATAATTTGTCAAGGCTATCAACTATGTTTTCGACATAGTATTTATTTAGTGGTTCTTTGAAGAGTAACTCAAACTCAAATTAGGAGGACAAAAGCAGTATGAAGTTGCTTATAAACTGCTTATGGTGGCTCTTGAAAGGTTGTTGTGAAACAACTCTTTTCTTCTGCAGAAAGATAGGGTCACTCCAATTTGCTTCAAAAGTCAATATATCTGTACTTTTACTGTGATTACAAAATGACATCCAAATTCTATTCTATCGTGGGTAGTTCTATTATGATATTTCAATGTGTATAGTCATTATTAGTTGGGACCCTTCATTATTTTCACTGATGTAATGCCGGATACTTTTTCCATCTTCCTGAGCCGAGGGTATATCAGAAATCACCTCTCTGCTCTATCAGGGTAGGGGTAAGGTCTGCGTACACACTATCCTCCCCAGACCCCACTTTGTGGGATTGTACTGGATCGTCGTCGTTGTTGTTGTTGTTGTATATTAATCCAAGCTACGGATAACTTAAACTAATCTATAATCCTCTAAATAGAAAGCATTCGTACAGTCTATTCATTGTACTATTAAATCTCCTCAACCATATGAATAAGATGAAACTTAAATAACCTTGCTGCCTACAATGTCTTACTGGTATAATTTTTTCCAATACCCAATGGATTCCTATGAACAATGTACAATGAAATTATAATCTAAAAGAACACAGAAGAGAAGTTCAAGTCATACCCGTAAGAACCAAAGTGCTTAAGTTCTTTTTTTTTCGTGCAATTGGTATGGCTCTAAAGCACTGCGTAGGGTTCCCTGTTTTACCCAAAAATTTGCAGAACCATAAGTTACTCCCTTAATCCCTATTATAATTTCACTACAACCTTGATTGCGGCAGAAACTCTAGTGTTTCGAAACCCTTCCCTTGAATCCCTTTTCTTATATTTTTTTTTACTTTGCCAGGGCTTTCTCATCGGTTTTGGCCCACTATCTCTCTATGTATTTTTTTTTTCTTTTGTTTTGTTTGACTTTTCTTTTCTTTTTTTTCTTTTTTTGCTCTTTTTTTTTTTACTAATGACTTATATACCTTATTTAAATATAGAGTATTACACATCTAAAGTCTATTAGATGGCTTATATGACTTAACAATCCCTGAAGGATTTAAATTGCTTAAAGCATATAGAATTCATGGTCATGAAGTACTACATCCTCAGTGCAATTTGTGTACAAATGTATCTTGTTATAACTATATACATGATAATATAATAGTAAGAGTTTTCACCTCAATGTGAAGATATTGAACTGACGATTCCAACAAGATCATATGAAGACAATTCATCTCTATCAAGAATGATGATTTCAAGGTGCAATATATTCATTCAAGTTAATATGCCTGATTTGTTCATCAAATCTCTACCAAAGATCTTTTGAAGATGGTGCACAAGATTGGAATGCAAATGCTTAAGGATGTGAATTGTTGCTCTCATCAGGGGGAGTTAATACTCGTTGTACTCTTTTTTCCTTTCAAGGTTTTGTCCCACTGGTTTTCCTAGCAAGGTTTTTAACGAGGCAACCAAAAGGCGTATTGTTAGATATGTGTATTCTTTTTCCTTCTCTAGAACTTTTTTCCCACTAGGTTTTATTTTGGTTAAGGTTTTAACGAGGCACATTTTATGTTGAATAGACATTCAAGGGGGAGTGTTATAAATAGAATTGTATTTATGGTGAATGTCTATATTTAGAGAGTTTCTAGGGTTCATTGCTTGGTGGCTAAGTCACCCTCTCCCTATAAATAGAGGGTTCTATTCTATTTTAATTCATCCCAAAATCAATAATAATTCTCTCTATCGACTTTTCTCTGCAATACTTTTTTCTTCTTTTATTGTTTCACAACAAAAACTTATATTTTGAACCACTCCGACCGTTGACCAAGCGTATGTAGCGTTTATTTCGCTGAGTCAGATGAAGTGCGTGGTCACACTCTTTTAAAAGTGGGTGAATACACTGGGTTTGATTAAAAAAAAATACTAAAATCAAAAGAAATATGTGAAACCAAAGTGAAATTTTTCTCATTCCCCAGATCTGCATAAAGAACAAATATGTGAACTATTGTCAAAGTAATATAGATACATAAGAATTAGAAGGAAGAGCAGGTATTCGAGCGAAATCAAATTCCGGCCAAATTTTTTGCCAAGATCTGATAGTTCACCTAAGTTTATTTGGGGTCTAATAACATAAAAGAAAGAGCGGAAGTCGCCGGCCAGTGTTGTGGTGGAGTAAAGGTCCCGAAAAAGTTATATTTCCGGCTAGATCTAATTTATTCGGCTGAGTCCAGACTTGTAAAAAACTAACAAACAGTTATAGAAAATAAAACAAGGGGGGAAGGGAAGATGAAGAAGAGAAACGACAGAGACAGGGAGTGAAGCAACAGTCACTGAATTTTGAGGTGGGGGTAAGTTTATCTGCGTTGTGGCTCCCAAGAAGAGTTTTATGCTTAGGAAAAATCATGATCTGATTTTGTGCATTTTGTAATGGGTTCTATAGGAATTGTAGGAAGAAAAAAAGAGACAGTATGATTGCTCATCGTGGGAGAAGCCATAAAAGGTACTAGGTTAAACTTGAAAGATGAAGAATTGGTTTGGGAGGGGGGGG
>NW_017680199.1:0-5514 GCF_001879085.1 Nicotiana attenuata | reverse complement strand
GGGAGGGAGGGGAAGGTTAATAATCATTTCCCGTTTTATTTTCCTATGTGTCCGTAATAAATGACCTGGAGCCTATGTGGTTTAATTTTCTTGACGTGGCGTCCTACGTGTAGGAGATTGTATTACATACACTGACAGCCTCCTGACATAAGCGTTTATTATACACGATTTGAATGAGTATAAGTATTCAATTGACAAATTGTTAAGTTTGGAGACCGATATGACAAAATGGCACAAGTATAGGTGTCACGCCACAAGTATAGGTGTCATTTAGCTTTTGCTTCAAGGTTTCTGAAATATCGGCACCTTTATCTTTCTTTTTCCTTTCTCAATTTTTGGGACGGGGTAAACTCGTAAATAATAAGAGAATAGAAGGTAATACAATTCATTAATTATAAACAGTTATACAAAATTACTTTATATTATAGGTTCACCCGTTATCTTTAAGTTTAAGCCATTTGAGAGGCAACTATTTGGGTTAATTCTTCAATTCAATAACTAAAGCAAAACGCCATAAGAGTTTTTTAACTTTTTCAAAAGTCAAACTACAACTTTTTAAGAAACAAATGCATTCTTCTAAAAATTTAATCCAAATATTTTGCTAAGAAAAAAAGATCAAAATATTTTGCAGGAGCTCAAAAATAACATAAAAGGTAAACTTTAGCAGTTCTTAGCTAAAAATTTGTAGTTATCTGTTGTCCTATCTCCAAATTGGCTAAATTTGAAGATTTTACTTGTTAAATTAGAATATGAACTTTCACAAATACTCAAAGATGAGCATTGAATATACGGCTAAGACAAAAGAAAACTATGAATACAAAGAAGGTACAACATAAAAAACAACAAATCCACTGGCCTAACTTAGACAAAAAAACACCAGCTGGCCAGTTTGGATCCTACCTAAAAAGCTTATAGGAAAAATAAAAAACCCCAACTAAAATAATACTAGGATTTTCCCAATAAATCTAAGGAATAGCTATGCAATTACCAAAAACTCATTGCAATGGCTGTCCCCTAATCCTATCGACAAACATCTATAAACAAAAAGTTAAAAAGAATACATTATCCCAATTTCTAAATTTAACTAAATTATCGTAGAGAAGCCCAATCAATCTCATGAGATGGATGCTTCTGCAACATGAAATTCTCCGAACACATGTCCCAAATAGAATCATCCTCAGCAAACTCCGTGAACGTCAAATCAGAAATGGGTGACGACCCGCCAGATCCGAAACCCGACCCGGGACCCGAACCGTCACTTTCTGACCCAACTTCTGCCGGCTTGCTTTCCTGTTTCTTGGAAGCCACTTTCCGCTTTTTTTTAGTGTCAATGCTCTTCCCTTGAGCTAAGTCTTGACATATGGCTTGTAACTTAGCATCCACTGAGGAGTGAAGCGGCTTGTACTCGCCGAATTCGCCACCAATTAACGAGCCGTTGTGGCGGAGGTGGGGGAAATTCAGTCGAGCAAAGTCGCCCCTGAGTTTATAGGCCGCCTTATCATAAGCCAAGGCGGCCTCCTCAGCAGTGTCAAAGGTACCAAGCCAAAGCCGGGTCCGGTTCTTGGGCAATCGGATCTCTGCCACCCATTTCCCCCAATGGCGTTGTCTAACACCACGGTAAAGCTTTGGGGGTCTGGGTGGCGAGCCTGATTGCTTCATGGAAACCGGCTTCGGCGCCAAGAAAGAAGCATGATGGTTATGCTGATGTGTCAAAGAATCTTGGAAAGTGGCAGCTGATGACATCATTTGTTGCTGTTGGTGGTTGTTTTGGAGGTAGAGTTGGGCTTGGAGTTGGTGAACATGGGCTTGTGTTAACTGATCCAGCACAATTGAGCCCGATTGCTCCATTTCGAAACCAGAAAACCCTTGTGAAAAAGTAGGGTTTATGGTAGTGGAAGTGGAGCAACCATCATAGCTCATATTGGGCTGAGATGTTAAAGAAAATGAATCATAGGGATATGAAGTTGATGTAGAAGTAGTAGTGGTAGTAATAGGAAAAGATTGAGAATTTGTAGAGGGAAAAGAGAAAGAAGGAGAAGGAGAAGGTGAAATAGGAGGATAATTGATAGGAGAAGCACTTTTGATAAAAGGTGCAAGTGCTTCCATCAGCTCACCACCACCCTGAAAAGAGTTTGATGAGTTAAGATCTAAAAGTGTACTAGTCCAAAAATCCATTGTAGCTGCCATGCCTAAATCTTCACAAATTTTAATTTAAAAAAAAAGAATTAAAAGATCAACCTGTTTCTTATCAAATAAAAGAACAGGTGATTGATTACCAAGAAAATAATAAACCAACAACTAGTGAAAATATAAACAGATAAGTGGATACAAAGAGGTCTTCAAATAACAACCCCTTTTTTCCGGTGGTTAAGAGAAAATCAACCTTAGAAGGGACAACTAATAAGCCCACTAAAGCTGAAAATAAAAATGAACTCTACAGATTTACTGAAAATCTTGAATCTCGTTTCTGAAAACACCTAGCTTTTAAGAAAAATTCATTTACGTTTGCGTTTTCTCCAATTTTTTACAAATTCAAAAACGTCAAAAACACAAACCCATAAAACCTTCTTGAAAGACAGATTTGTTTACAGAAAGGGATTAAAGAAACGGGATGATAGAGAAGGGGGAAGAAAATAAAAACAAAGATTACCCTAACAAAAGCTTAAGTTTTTTGAAGAATTTTTAATTTTGTGTGTGTAGTGTGTGTAGGTGTGAGAAATAGATGTGTATATATCTCTCTCTCTCTCAGCCTCACTCCTTTTAATTTTGTGGCCTTTATCCTCTCATATGTCTCCTTTTATAGCCTTTTCGCCCATTGTTTTTACACCTTTAACCATCCTCATTTGTCACGCTCTCCTTGTGCGTTTAATTCTTTTCTATCTACCGGTCTATGATTAGGAAGGATTCACCAAACTAGGACTTCAGCCAATAAGATGATGACATATGGAATGGCTAATGACACCTGCATTTGCTATTTTACACCTGTCAGTTTTCGTTCAACTCTCTCTCTCGATGATTCTATTGAGCGTTTATTCACCAAGATAAGTTCACACTAGCTGCTTGCTCCATGGCCGTTAATTCTATTCGTCTTTTCTTATTTTTTTGCTTCATTGTATTTCCATGCCAAAATTTAGGGCTTTTCTTTATTTGATTTTCAAAAAGTATTATGTTTGTTTTAAAATAACTTAATTGCAATTAATTACGTCTCACCTTTAAACTATACGAATAGTACGTATGTGCCTTATTCCACCGATAACAAATTTTGTCCGTCGATTAGTACTATTTATCGAGCCGTAGAAATAACCTTTTGCATAAAATATAAGGTAAGACTGCGTACAATAGACCCTAATAGTTCGGTCCTTTCCCGGACCACGTACATAGCAGGAGCTTAGTACACCGGACTGCCCTTTTCATTTGTACTACCTATATAAAACCTTTAAGGGTCGTAAGGTTCAATTGTGATAGACAAGGATATTCTATGAGATTAACTATCTCACTTTTATATGGGATAGTTAATTCCGTTATTTTGGTATAAGATTTATCTCATCATTAGTTAATACCTATAACCAAACATAGGATAAATACAATATCATATTCTATCTCGAAATTAATATACTTATCGGGGTAACCAAACAATCCCTTAGTCCACTATGTTCTTAAACTAAATTTTGTTTTAGATTTTAAGAGATTTATCAAGATAATTCTATTCTAAATGACTTAAGTTTAACTCATCTTATTTTAGCACCTACATTGATACGGAGGTATACAAAATCATCACAGGTATATGTGTAACTCGTACACTGTCGCAATCTTTTCCTAAGAAGTTATTTTTCAAGAAGGAAATTGAAAATGAAAATAAACCAGTAAAAATTATCCAAATTATGCCACCGAAGGATAAATTTTGAACGAAATTTGCCGAAGACAATAATATAAGGGCTGTGTCAATGAGGTTGGAAGAAGTACGTGAATATTATATTCGGAAAAAGACAGATGTTACAAATTCTAAATTTAATAGGCTAGTACAATGTATATACATGAATTTATGATACAATAAATAAGCAATAGTCAAATCATTTTGTAGTATAATTTAATTGCAAACAATCATGGGGTAGTCACATGATAGTGTTTGAGGGCAGTGGAGGGGCTTGTGGAAAATGGAAATGGTCCAATTCAAGATGCAACTATTTGGGATTTCAGCTTTTGTTTTTAGCATTGGCTTCAATTTAGTGGCACGATTGTAAGCATATTATACTTAATGATAAATAAATGGGGTTTGATTGAGTCTTTCAATGAGAGATCACCAACAACCACAACATAAGATGTGATTATTTTTTAATGAATGAAATGATTAGAGATAATATTAACATCTTCATTAGCTCCTAACCAGAAGTTTAACGAAATTAAAATGCATGTGTTGGTCATCATTTAGCTTTTCGATGATTTTTGTTTTTGGCAGAATACATCGGCAGGTCATTAAACTTGTCCTTCCTTTTCACTATGACACTTTATGTTGAGTCTGTTCCATTTGAACCATATAACAAGGTTATTACTGTGTCACTTAGACACAAAAAACACACGGGTTACCTTGCGTGGGAATCACAGATGTTTAGCACGTGAGGGTTATAAAAAAATGACATGGACTATTCCAACGGTAATAAACCAAACCCCACGTTATTTTCCTTATTTTAACCTCTTTCTCCATTGTTATCTTCTCCCAAGCCCCAATTTCTTCCATTTCAACTGAACTAAATTTTTCATCAAGAAGTGAAAATCAGAGCTTTTTTTCTTTTCAATTTGAAAGAACTCCATCCTCCTTAGTCGAATTTTTGACATAATCTTTCCTGCTACTTCTCTTAATTTATGTTCGAATATTGTTCCAAAACACCGAAAGGGTTGACTGGTGTGAGCACGTGATTTTTGCCCTAAGCAAATTAATTCCAAAAGTTTCAAATAATTGATTTCTTTATTATTTTACAATTTTTTGTGAATTTTTGTTTGAGTTTTTGTGTTAATTGGTTGCATTTTTCATAAAAAATACAGAAAATATGCACATACATTTAAGGATTTTAATTTCACAATTGTTAGTATTAATTAGGTATTAATTAGATTTAGAATAAAGAAAAAGTCTTGTTGCACTCTTAATTGTTATTTGTTGCGTTTTATTTCTAAATAGAGTTTTAAGTAATTTTAGGAAGTTTAAATAGTTTAATTGAGTCTTTGTCTTGTTTTAGCATTTTTAAAATTAAGGAAAAATGAATAAATACAAAATACAAAAAATACAAAATGAAATACAAAAGAAATGCAAAAGGGGCTGCCAGAAATTGGGCCCAAATGGCTGAGCCCAAATAAAATAGGCCTGATCCGTCCCAGACCCGTCCAACCTTGCCTGGTCCAATTCCCCAGCCCATGTGAAACGACGTCGTTTGGACTCGTTCAATCAGGACCGTCGAGGTTCCTTGATCGAACGGTCCTGAAGCTGGTTTTACTTAATATATATATGTCCGAAACACACCC